>NC_134484.1:219331300-219583914 GCF_040206685.1 Ascaphus truei | reverse complement strand
GAGATGGGGGAGAGGGATAGGGGGTAAAGGGGGGAGAGAGATTGAGGGGAGAGGGATAGGAGGGAAGGGGAGAGGGAGGGAATTGAAGGACACACAGAGACAGACAGACAGACACAAACAGAGATACACAAACACACAGAGATACACAAACACACAGAGATACACACACACACACACATAGATACACACACACACAGACAAACACACACCTAATTCTGCACATGCAACTCACACAGAGATTTGACAGGGGAGGAGGGGGGCTGCTGTGTACGGCTGCTGTGAAGACAGAGCCCTTTCCCCGGCATCTCCACTGAACTCTGCACCTCATGGGGGGGTTGAGGGGAGGTTTGATCTCTCTGCACGTAGGGGAGGGGGGGTCTGTGATCACAGCTATGCTTTTTGCAGGACACAGAAGACCGGCCGCATCTCCAGCATATCTCTCTGCACGAGGGGGAGGAGGGGGGCCGTGTTTCGCGGGAGAGGGGGTTTAGCCCGGTATTAAAGGTGTTACACCCCATTTGGCCACCCCCTGCCCTCACCTGGGAGGCGAGGGGTTAACTGGACTGAGATCCAGTACTGTGTTCATGCCCCTGCTTCAGCACCAAATGTGTATCCCCCTGTGAATATGTATTTTCCCCATTCCAGTGTCTGCACCAACACTTACACTGGGATCCAGTCGGGAGGGAAAGGGTTAATGTTAATTTAGTGATTATAGCCTTTTGTTCCTTTTCCCGCCTTTGCAGGTTCCAGTTTGCAGTCTCTCCATAGGTCACCATTGCAGCTCCATGTAATCCTATGGGGATTCCGGCGATTTGAGCCCGATATCGTAGAAGACCTGCAGGTGGCGCCCGAGAGGAGGAGCGGCAGTTCCTCATTGAATGTCAATGAGCAATGTGTTTCAACGGGGATTCCTCGACTCAGACCTCCAGGAACGGGTTGGCAGCCATCCAAACCGCAGACCGCAAAAGCGGAAACTTTGTCTTGAAAGGAGCTTTGATCAATCCCTGGTCAAGTTCAGGTTCAATTGGCATTGGAAACTTAGGTTCTAGGGCACCCCGGAATAAAATTATTTTTGCCCTAGATCCTAGGAACCCCCTCACTCGACCCCAACCGGGTCTGACAATCAATGACCCCGGAAAAGGGTCACGCTCGTTACGAGGGTCGCACCATTGACTGTAATGGCGGAGAAAGTCGCGTGGCTTTCAAGCACTATGTGAAAAACAGTGTAAACTGAAAACCCATAACTCCGGTTCCGTGGGGACCAGAAGTTTGGGATTTGGCAAAGATGTAGTCACTTCTCCAGCATGACTATATGGCAATTTCCAGCCCTCTCCCCTCAACCGGACGGAGTAGGGTTAACTGTAGAAAAGTGTGTGTTTCCCATTGACTTCAATGGTAGCGGAGGTCCCATTGAATCCTATGGCAGCGCCGGCCATATTGATTCTAATGGAGGAAAGCCGCGTGGCTTTGAAACAGCTAAGTCCGAAAGTATGTAAAGTCAAAACCCATATCTCCGGTTCTGTGCATACCAGAGGGCTGGGATTTTGGTAGCATGTAGTCACTGCTCCGGCATGACTGCATGGAAATTTCCAGCCCTTTCCGATCAACCAGACGGAGTACGGGTAAATGTGAAAAATTAGGTTTTCCTATTGACTTCAATGGTGGAGTTGCTCCATTGAAAACCTATAGCGGCACATTGATTTCAATGGAAGAGTGAAATGCAGTGATTTATTTTAGCATAGCAGAGAATCCTGCATTAAAGTTAATAGGGTATTTTAACTTGGTTTTTGTATCTCCGGTTCTGGGGGTCATGGAAGGATGATATTTGGCCACTATGGCAAGGGTCCTCCAGCATGAGGACCTGGCAAATTTCAGCCCGCTCAGACCAACAAAACAGATTATTTTAATATATTTTTAATATTAAAAATGTACTCTGCATCCCTGGTATTTCTAAGCCCGCGAAAGCCACTGGCCCAGAAGGAATGTTAGTTGCCACAGGGCGTCAGGATGTTTGAGGGAAACCCATGTATGAAAGGCTCACCGCCCTGGACTGAGTATGCTAGAACAAAGAAGAGCAGGACATGGGTACTTGGGTAAAGTGTTGTGTTTCACACCTTGAGACAAAGGTTTTCCTGTGAAGGGACTCAAAAGGCAGACTTTGAGGCGCCTAGCCTTTTGGGAAGGGGCTAGGGAAATGAGCTCCTGATTTAAATAATGCACACCCCTGTGGGCAGGTATTACCTTGCTTCTCACGTGAGGTGGCAAGGAGTAATTGGGTGGAGGTAATTGATAACTAATGCCTTGCACTCAATGTTAAGGGATAGGGCTGAAACCCCATATAAACGAGTGTAAGCCCTATGCCCAGGGTCTTCGTTTTGTCTTCGTTACTACATCTACTTGTTACCTGATGCCTGAATGAATTGCCAATCCTGTACCTGATTGCTTCATTGACCAAACCCTAAGTAAGTGTCAATATTTTGTATGTTATTTGTGCAATCTTGTGTGTTCAACTTCTTTAAGGAATAAACTTAATTTATCATCTTAGTCGTGTTCAATTCAACCCAGAGATATTTGGTGTATTATTATAACCTTTCACAAGTTACTGTGACACCGTGATCGCAGACATTTTTGCTGCACACAGAAAACCGACAGGCATCTCCACCAGCGCCCCCTGTTTGTTTTTTTTTCCAGTACTTCGATTGTAAGACGCAGTCCTATTTCAGCCACGTGAAAAAGGGAAAAAAACTGCGTCTTACAATCGAGGAAATACGGTAGATCCATTGACTGAAAAACACTGCATTAAAACAGCTCCATGGAGGAGACTGATAACAACATTGCGTGCCCACAATTAGATTATAGATTATATATGCCATCTGGCTATTGTTAAAGTGTTTTTCAGACAGTGAGGATAGTGCATCTGCTCTCCACTTAGTAAGATTATGGGTTCACATTGTGCCTCCTGATGCACTCGTGCTGCTAATACACTATTTGTGCACGTAATGTTGTGCAAGGAGTGCTAAAGGTGCTTTGCCCTACTGTGGATCACATAGCTAATTGTGGCTGCATTAAATCAATTTATGTTTATTTACTGCTCATGTCAGTGCAGCTGGGGCAGTACACACTATACCTAGTACTATCTGGTGGCGATTCAAGAACTTAATGATGACACTTCCACCAATTCATTTCCACTGTTAACACTGTCAATTTACCATCTGTGCTATTTGTAGATCCTGAGGGTTTTTTACCCTTGCTGATTGCACCATTAGTCCCCATTACCCTACTATTATTATTTAGTAGGAGTATTTATATACACTTATGTGAGGAGACTTCAGTGCATTTGTTATTTGATTTTATTTATTTTGAACACTGTTATACACACTCGGTAATATATGTTTTAAGTAATTAAATAAAGGTTATATCTTAACAAGTGGTGTGCATTTAAGTGAATTTTCTTCGGAGTACAATCACTTTGTACTTTTTATTTTTGCTAACACATATTCCCCTGTGGAAGATAGTCATTAACTCTCTCTCAGTGATTTTAATGATTCATGGGATATTTTATTTCGAAAGTCAATGGTCAGTGATTTTAGTTATTATTGACACATTTGCTTTAAATTCAGGGCACCTGTGAAGTTGTTTCCACACTGGACCAGGATGTGGTAAGGTAATGTAAACTCTATTTGTCTTATACACACTCAGTAATATATGTTTTAAGTAATTAAATAAAGGTTATATCTTAACTAGTGGTGTGCATTTAAGTGAATTTTTTTTCGGAGTACAATCATTTTGTACTCTTTATTTTTGCTGATTCACTTTTCAGTTCACAGTTTGCACCCACTTTATAATTATCGATTTGGATTTGTCATTCATTCACTTATCATTTCAATTAGTATGGTTCAGTTGATCACTCCCTAATCTCTCCCTTTTTCGATTATGTGTTACCCTAAAAAATAATTTTTCTGAGGCGCATGCGTAACGGTGAGGGGAAAGACCGCTAGATGTGAAAGCTCCTCTAAACCCTGGAAATATTAAACAAAAACCTGAGAGTAAAAACTATACCTAATCCACCGTGATATCAGAAAAACCTATCCAAACCCTGCGAGATGTTGACAAGGTTCGAAAACAAAAAAATATCACCAGATATTGTGAAATACCACCTGCAAAAAGGTACCGCGTGGGCTCCGTGAGCCACTGAACCCACTTCAAATAGAGAATCAGAGTCGAAGCATGAGTCAAAGATAGAGGAGTGGTCCGGAGGGAAATATCAGGCGGTAACTATGGATGCTATGAAGCAACTGTTTGGTGACTTGAAAACCTGGCTGCATTCAGAATTAAAAGATATTTGAAAAGATATTGGGTGCTTGGGCAATAGAACAGATTAGCTGAAAAAAACCTTGATGCAACTATTAATGGTGAACAAAAATGAAAAGAAAACCGCTCACATGAGATCCAAGCTAGCTGACATGCTGTAACTGAGCGACACGAGGACTCTGAGCATAGAGATCGCAGGAATAATGTCAGGATAAGAGGGATACCAGAGACTTTCATGGAGGTAGAGGACTTTATTGCAAAATGGCAGACGGCCACGTAACCGGATAAAACAGAGGCAGCCTTAGAATTGGATAAATGTGCAAACAAAGGAAGGGGGTACCTTCAGTCAAAATGTGTGGTAGGGGATGGTGCTCCTCTAGGTCAAGGTAAATATAATATACTGTATAAAGAAAAGTAAACCCAGTTATGGACACTCTCTCCCCTTGGTAGGTGTATTAGGACATAATTAAAAATAACTTTATTAAATAAATCCTTAAAATATTACTGTACATGGTGAAACAATGACCAGAACTATATCCTTCAACACCTGTTGTGGGTGTTAGGATTTTAAAGTAAATTAGGATTGTTATTATTTATAAATATTTAACAACACCTGGTACAGTGACCAATTGTGAAAAATAGATGCCCCTTTAGTATATATTGAGGTTTAGAATATATAGACACCTTCCATCCTGATAGAGAATGTCAATCTAAAAATATTAACCATAGTTAAATCCAGGAGTGGTATCTATATTAGTACCAACTCAAAATAAAAGGTATTATATATTAGAATTAAAGGAGGAAGGATGTAACTTGTTATAGTTGCTGGTATAGTGATTGAACATACAGGGGCCTATGCAGGAAACGACGATAATGGCCATTCACCAGACGTAGAACTCGCCATGTTTTTGGCAGATTCCCCTCGCGGTATGCAGGAAGGTGCGCATATCTGTGAGAGGAATCCGGCGGAGAGATGCAAGCCCTGGCGAGAAGGGTTTTAAATGATTTTATTTTTCCCTAACATGTCAGAATTATATTTTAATGTCCATTTAATGCCCCTGTATGTAGCTATATCCCTATGGAGCTATATACATACAGTTTTATTAAATGGTTGTTTTGCAAATGTTTAATTGCCTTTTTTCATGTCTTCTAAAAGTATTTTCCCTTTTTAGGTTAAAAATGTGTGTGTGAAATGTAATTTTGATTTAGTTATATGTCATTTCAGATGATGATTGCATATATTTATTTTTGGTCCCTGCCTTAATTTTTTTATAGTGGCTTATTTGTTGAACTTAGATTGTTTCTGATCGTGTTACAGTAGTTAGAAATAGAATTTTTTTCGGAACGGTTTTGTTTTAGCATTATAATAGTGAATAGGGTTATGGGTTTGGATTTGGTTGTAATGTATTTCGGATGGCATCAATTGCATGTTGGTCATTTATTAATGTGTACTTGCTTTGTTTATATTGAATGTTTGCTTTGAATCGTGTATTTGTTTTGGACCATTGATTGCTATTGTGTACATGATGGAAATATTATTTGCATCATGTACAAATTATTAAATTGTATGTTTATTGCCATTTGTTATATATTGCTTTGGATAGGTGCTTGCTGTGTTTTCTTATGATATGTGTTTTAATTTTCATTTGGCTTTGTTTTTAATTTGGCTGTGATGTTGTCAATTTGCGATAGGATGTTTTACATTGTGAATGTATATTCTTAACCATTTCTTAGTAGATTGGTTAATCATACATATATTTATATATTTAGTATATGTGAATGATGAAGCCACTCTACAAATGAATGGGTGCAGGGTGGCTTAACCCATTAATTGCTTTAACGCTATTGTTATTAAGGGGTTACGTAAGTACAACTGTCTTTATGTTATAATGCTAGTTAATGTGTTTAATAATGGACAAATAAACTATTATCCATATCTGGATAATAGTTATTTTGCCCATTACTTTACTTTATGTGTGTTTGGTGCTGCGGGGGGTATTCTTTTATTTAAATGTAAGAGCATGTTTATTTTTTTACATACAGGGTTGGTTCCTTAGGTCTGCAGGGACCTCTGGAGACCACCTGAGGTCTCCTCGGACTTCCCACGGGTACAAGGCTGCCGGGTCCACAGGAGACACCTGCGGGGAAGAACCGGTGGCCCCACATCTGCTGTGGGGGCACCGCAGACCCGTAGGGACCACCAGAGGGCCCCTTGACCCCTGTGGGAACCACCAGAGGACCCTCAGACACCTGTGGGGCTGACCCAGCAGCCACCCGGACACCCGCGGGCCTACCTGTGGAGACCCCATTTGGGGCCCACGGTGACCCACGGGGACCACCTGGAGGCCCACGACGCCTGGCGGGAACCACCCGTAGGCCTCCAGACCCTTTGTGAAACCCTTTGCTGGACCACTGTGGGGCCTACGTACACCCGTCGGGCCCACCGGGGACTCCCGTAGGTCTGGGGTATTAACCCTGTATGTGAAATAATAAATGATGATTTATGGGGGGGCACAGGGGGGGTTATGTATTGTTTATTAATTATTGTTATGTTTATTGTGGGTCTGTGTATTGTTTTGATTGTGGGTATTGGGGGTAGGGGGTATTGTCCCCAAGGGAGGGAGGGTAGTCCTCCCGGTGGGTAGGGGTGAGTTTGGTTAGGCCTCACAGGGGTGGGAAGTGGGGGGGGTGCTTAGGCCTCCAGAGTGGTGGGTGAGGGTGGGTTAACCCCTAAATGACATTCGCGGTTAATAACCGCTACGATGATTAGGGGGTTAGGGGACATTTCATTGGCTCTTTTTATGCTTGTGTTTGTTTTTCAGCACCCGAGGGTATAGACGGTGATGAAGATGAGGATGGCCTTCATCGTGGCTGGCGGCCAAGGGTGAGTGCAAGATGTATTTATTTTATTTATTCGGATTCATGTATTTTAAATGGGCAAATGCACTATTATCCATATGTGGATAGTAGTTATTTTGGCCATTACTATTACTGCATATGTTAGAGGGCGGGTGGGTGTTGGGGGTATATTTATTTAAAAGTATTTATGTGTTTTTTAATTATTTTTTTGGGGCACATAATTGATACTACCAGGCAAGTGGGGACACCTGCGGGGAACACCTGAGGGCCACCGCCAGCTTAGAGTATCATTGCTATGCATCCCAAAAATTATATCAATGTACTGTACAGTATGTTAGGGAGGTTAAGGGGTTGTTGGTGTAATATATATATATATATATATATATATATATATATATATATATATATATATATATATATATATATATATATATATATATATATATATATATATATATTGTGGCTAGCGGGGGTGGGTGCAGTGGGTATTAGCCCCAACGGTGGGTGTTTAGAGCTTGCGGGTGGGTAGCTGGATGTCTTAACCCCTTCATGACCGTAGCGGTATTAATCGCTAAGGTAATGAAGGGGTTAAGTCCACCCGCAACCCCCCCCCCCCCCCCGAAAGCCCTAAACACCCACCAAAGGCCAAAAACCCCCTTCATCCACCCCCGCTCCCCACAATGAACCTAGCATGAATGGTTTAACACCTTCATTGCCTTAGCGGTTTGCCGCTACAGTAATGAAGTGGCATGTAAATGCATTTTTCAGCATCGGATGCATGCCGGTAGAATTGACTCCAATCAGGGCTGCCAACAGAAATCATGTGGCCAAAACAAATGAAAGGAGCAGCCCCCCCTCGAACCCATAGCGCACCTACCATGAAAAAATATTTTTTAGAGCACAACTTTTACTTAACTGTTTTCTTATTGTAATACGGAAAAAAACATTACAAAGCAATCTGTTAATTTTTATATTTTCAACAAAAGACAGGTGGGTGACTGACTGCCTTGGTGGGTGGTTCTGTGACTGCCTCGGTGGGTTGGTGACTGACTGCCTGGGTGGTTGACTGATTGCTAGGGTGGGTGACTGACTGCATGGGTGGGTGACTGACTGACTCGGTGGGTGGTTGGTTGACTGACTGCCTCGGTGGATGGGTGACTGACTGCCTGGGTTGGGTGACCGACTGCCTGTGTGGGTGACTCACTGCCTTGGTGGGTGGGTGACTGACTGCCTGGGTGGGTGACTGACTGCCCATGACTGACAGCTTGGTTGAGTGACTGCCTGGGTGGGTGACTACCTGGGTGGGTGACTTCCTGGGTTTGAGTGACTGGGTGGGTGACTGGGTGGGTGACTGAGTGACTGGGAGGGTAACTGGGTGGGTGGGGGACAGTGACTGGGTGGCTGAGTGACTGGGTGGGTTGGTTAATGAATGGGTGGGTATATGGGTGAGTGACTAAGTAACTGGGTTCAACTGAGTTACTTTGACTGAGTGACTGGGTGGATGGCTGGGTGGTTGACTGAATGACTGGGTGGGGGACTGAGTGACTAGGTTGATGGGTGACTGTGTGACTGGGTGGGTGGGTGGGGGACTGAGTGACTAGGTGGGTGACTGAGTGACTTCCAGGATGGGTGACTGCCTGGATGGTTGGGTTGAGTGACTGGGTGGTTGGTGAGTGAGTGACTGGGTGTGTGTGAGTGAATGTGTGGATGATTGAGTGACTGGGTGAGTGAGTGGATGGGTGAGTGACTGGGTGGGTGAGTGAGTTACTTGGTCGGTGAGTGAGTCACTGGCTGGGTGAGTTAGTGACTGCCAGGGTGGGTGAGAGAGTTACTGGGTGAGGGACTGTGTGGGTGAGTGAGTGACTGCCTGGTTGGGTGACTGACCTTGACCGGATTGGTGCTGCTTCCTGCTTCTTTGCCCGCCAGATGCTTCCCCCCTGTCCCCGATATCCCTGTTGCTGCTGCCTGGGGCAGGAGGTTTGCTCGGGGGGCACATGGGGGGGGGCACAGGAGAGAGAAGGTGGGGGGCGTGGAGTGGATGTGGGGAGGGTACAGGAGGTGGGCGGCTTGGGGGTGGTCGAGTCTGGTGGCTAATTCGCGGCTGCTGTCCAGGGCAGGAGGTGGGCACAGGGGGAAGCTGGGTTGATGCACACAGGGGAACATGGGTTGGCGCGCGCGAGGGAAGCTGTGTTGGCACGTGCAATGGAAGCTCAATTAGCATGTGCGGCTCAGTGCACAAGTAAGTGCTGCATAAGTATAAAGCCCTTTACATTATTGTAGTGGTCCTCATAAAAGTACATAGTGAATCACTGGTGGTGTAAAAAGAACACCCCTTCTACTTGCTCGACTTGCCAGGAGGCTGTTTGTGCGGAGTCTTAAATGTAGTGGGGAAGTGCTGACATATCAGTGCACAAGTAAGTGCTGCATAAGTATACAGCCCTGTACAGTATTGTAGTGATTCTTATAGCCCCGGATGCCACATATCCAAAAGGTAAGTGAATAAGTAGAGTGAAACCTCTCTGCTGGTGGTGTTCTGTAATATCCCTTACCTACTGCTTGTCTTGCCTGGAGGCTATTGTGATGAGTCTTTTTGCAGTAACAGGGTAGCGCTAGTGAGTGTGATCGCATGTAAGCGCTTGTTAGGAAGGTTCCCTGCACATGCACATCATGAATGTGCTGTTGCCACCGACGCACGCATTTCGCATGTGAACATACTTTTTTAAGGTGTTAGGTGGGGGGGTGTAACAGGGGAGTTATCCCTGTTCAAGTAGTGTGCCTCTAATCCAGCAGTGTGGTGGTTAACTGCTGGTAGTCAATTAACAAACACCACCTGCCTGATTAGATTGCTTACAAAGCCTGTCTTTTGAGACAGGAAGTGAGACTCCTTAGCTCATACCTGAGCTGAACTTGGAGACAGAGCAGAAATTGTCTTTGACTCTCACAACTTGTCTTGAGCCATGCCAGAAGACACAGCAGAGCTGCTTTCAAGACACAGGGAAAACTTCTAAACCTGAATGCTGACACACCCTGAGGAAAAGGGAGCTGAACCAGGGACAGAGAAGATTTTCCTTCCAAACCACAAGGAACAGATAAGACTTTCATTTATGAGACTTCTTATATCTGCTTATTTCATGCTATATGTTTTGGGGCTGGGAGACATGCTTATCTAAGGGAGTTGTGAACTGCATAGTATTTCACTAGAAATACTCCCAAGTGAATAGAAGCTTTGTTTACCCCTTGTTTGGATGGTTTCCTGATGTTAAGGAAACAGGCGCAATAAAAATCCTATTTAATTTCACAATAACGAGTCTCCCTTGCATACCTCTGGGAGCGTCCGCCCACAGGGAGTCCTTGCCTGGAAGCTTATAAAGCCTCATCAGGTAGGTTTTGTTATCAGATTAACCCTTTGTCTGTCAATTCTCATTTGCATATACGATGTACTGCTGCGCCCCCTCCTATCCTCCTACTTACCCGTAAAGATGCGGGGATGTTGACCGTTTGTTACGTAGTTTCCCGCGCGTCAGCCGCACTGACGCATAAGCTAATGGCGCTTTACATTGAAAGTGCCCGCGGCGAGGAAACTGGATGAAAAAACGCTGCATCTGCCCGCGTTTTTAAAAACCCAGCGGTGGCGGCCGCAGGAGGTTAAAGGCGGCCGCCACTGTATATTGCTGTTTCTAATCTAAGTAGTATTCAGCAATATTTAATAAAGACATCAAACTCCCTTCTTGTTTATGTTTTATTCTCACAGATAGTATATAACATAGTTTTAACAAGTTTATGTCTTGGTTGCCTGTCATGGGAGAACAGGCAATTACACCTTTAAACCGTGATCATTCATTGAACAAAACCAAAGGGTAAAACAAATTGTCATTTATTCCATTGAAACAGACGTACACACAGTGGATTACAATTATACAGAGGAAAACACACTTACTGGGGATCTGGGCTAAAAAAATAACCTTTCCTAGCTCAGATAGTCCTTAAAACAAAATATTCTCGACCTGATTGGCTGCTAGGTTTCTTATAGGATTTTCAGTCCCATTCACAAAACACTACAGCCAATCAGCGCGTGGGATTTTTTTCTACCAGCCTATCACAGATTTGCCACTTCTCTGAAGCCAGACGGGCACTTATTTCAATTCTGCTAAGGGGCATGAGCAAACCAGGCACCTCTGCTACTTAGCATATTGAACCCCTTGTTTTGCCAGGCTCCTCAGAGTCTTGGGCTGGGCAAATTGTTGCCAGATAGCCCTTATTCTTGTCAGGACATGTTGACTAGATTGTACTCCTTCCGCACTAACACCTTGGAATCTCTGAGACTTTCAAGTCCGGGTCCCGACCAGACACAGTGGCACCAAGCCTGGTGACCATTTGGTCTCTCGGAACCACGGACTTGAAAATTCCCCAGTTCATATACAGGGCATATACATTAACACTGTTATACACCATGTTAATGAAAATCATACAAAATTCTTCTCCCCTAGGATCTACTGAAAAGGCATGCACATTCATTTTCAGAGCTCCTAGACGTTCCAATAAGATATTTTAATAAAAATTGCTTCAAATAATGCTTAGGTTCATTTTCAGGGTTGCTTCAATTGTTCCAAAGCTGGACATAATTTTAAACAAAAAAATGATAGTCAGCACTCAATCATATAATTGTAAGTAACGATGCAGGGTGCAAAAGGAACCTTGGGGACCCTAATTCCCCAAAACCAACATATACAAACAAAAACAAATGATCCAGCACTCTCTGTCCTAAACGAAATAATAATTCACCTTGAAACGTTGTCCCCCTGCCATACACTCCCACCTTGTGTTTTCCTCCCCCGCACATTGTTTTATGTTTTTTCACTCAATATCCCTGTGTTCTTTCCCCTGCTACCTTTATCCGGGAGCCATTTTCTCCATTGTGGGACATCTCTCCAAGCAATTGTTTTCTTGTGTATGCATTAAATTAATTTCTATTTTGGACATTTACTCCTTATTATTATTTTGGTTAAGACAGAGAGTGCTGGAACATATGTTTATGTTTGAACTTAATTTTACTCTCGCAACATTATACATCATTGGAGACACCCCGAACCCTTATACCGGGTCTGGGGGTTTGGGCATATGCGGTGGAGGACTCCCCCTAAACCATATATAAACTGACTATTCCCGGGATACACAAATCTCTATGCCCCTTCTAACCTCTCTAGTCTGTGCTGAAGCAGGGACTTGTGGCGGTGAGCTGCAAGAATGTTTTCAGGGTAAGAGTTTGACTGAAGCATTGTGCTTCAATGTATCCGAGAATCTTACCTGATTCCCGGGTATATCTTTGGGGTATCCTGTAACTCTGGAACCCCGCTACGTAGCCACAATCTGAAAAGACTTTCCCAGTCAAACCCACCCTGAAACTTATTGCTAGCAATTCCTGCTTGCTGGCACTCCTGGAAAGGCAAAAATATGAAACCTCTTTATTGTTGCATATTTTCATACCATGCATAGTAGTACATACATGACAGCCAGGTCAAGAGCTGACACTTTAAGACCCGCTCCCCCCACGTGACTCAGAGGCAACCAAGGGGCTTGAACTTTATTAGTGAGCCTGGATACCCCCTCACCGTCACATTGCCATATTAATAGCAGCCACAATGAGAGTTTACTTACTGTAGTTGGCCTGAAAAATCAGTTATTTTGTTGCCAATACACTCGGGTCTCTGATGCAGTCTTGTGGTTTTAGATTTTAGTTCAATCTACAAATAATATTATGTTTGAATGTCACATTTGCCCCCAATCAATTAACTATGTAAATAAAAAAATTAGTTGATTATTAAGTATGCAGGATTTCAGGTAAGTAAAGATTTCCTAACCCAATAAAAATATATTTCATAGAGTGTGGTCTTAATCTCCATGATCTTCTCTTAATGCACGTAATATAGAGATTTTAGTAGAGGCTGTTAAAATGTATCCAACAAATATGCATATTAAATAAAGGTGAAAACACAAATCCTTCATTTAGACCTCTTGGTGATTAAGGGCTTGATGCAGTAAACACCGAAAAAGCACTCTCGGCAGGGGTTCAAAATCGGCATGTTTTTGGCGTGTTGCCCTCGCAGTATGCAGGAAGGGCCGAATCCCTGGCGAATCCCTGCGACAGCAACATGCCGAGTAGCCAGTGGCGAGACAGTCTGCCTGCCGATAACCTGGCGATACGCCGTCCCCTGCCGAGATGAGCCTGCAGCAGAGAGAGATCCGCCACTCTCTCTGTGCAAACATCGGCAAAATAAAAAATATTTTGAATCAATTTTTATTTATAGTGTAGATGTGCAGGGGGTCTCCGGAGCATAACCGCATTGGTCTCAGGTCCGGGGACCCCCTGCTTCCTGAGATACAGGCCACTTTATGAGGTGCCGGTATCCCTCTGCATTTAAATGTTTCGATCACGTGGCCGCAGAATGTAAACAAAGCAGATTGATACCGGCACCCCATAAAAGGGGTCTGTATCTCTGGAAGCAGGGGGTCCCCGGACCTAAAACCAAAGCGGTTCACCTCTGGAGACCACCTGCACATCTACACTATAAGTAAAACGCCCATATCAATTAACAATAATTCATTACCATAGCAGCTATTCGCTATGGTAATGAAGCAGTATTAATGTATTTTTAATAATATTGTGCGGGAGCAGGGGGTCCCCTGAGCTGAACCGCATTGATTTCAGCCTCAGAGACCCCCTGCTTCCCGAGTTACAGGCCCCGGTATGGGGCATCGGGTGCCAGTATCGCCACCATCTTTATAGCGTCCCAGACGCGACGTGCCCGCAATAAAGATGGCGGCGACACTGGCACCGATGCCCCAAACCGGAGCCTATAACTCGGGAAGCAGGGGGTCCCTGGGCCAGAAATCAATGCAGTTCAGCTCAGGAGAACACCTGCTCCCGCACAATATTATTAAAATACTTTAATGCTGCTTTATTACCATAGAGGCTATCCGCTAAGGCATTGAAGGGGTTAAAGCATAATAGCATGTTTAATGGGGATAATTGCCCCCAATAAACATTGCAATAAACAACATACACTCCCTGTGCCCCCAACAACCCCTATACCCCCTAACATACAGTACATATATTAAATTTTGGGGATGCACAGCAATGATACTATAGGACGGTGGTGGCCCTCGGGTGTTCCCCGCAGGTGTCCCCGCGGGCCTGCAGTACCAATTCTGTGCCCCCCAAAATAATTTAAAAACACATAAATACTTATAAATAAATACCCCCCCCCCCCTAACACATACAGTATAGTAATGGGCAAAATTAATATTATCCACAAATGGATAATAGTGCATTTGCCCATTTAAAATACATAAAGCACAATAAATACAATAAATACATATTGTATTCACCCTTGTCCGGCTGCCACAATGAAGGCCATCCTCATCTTCATCACCATCCATGCCCTCCTCCGATGCTGCAAAACATAAACAAGAATAAAAAAAGCCAATGTAATGTCCCCTAACCCCTTAATCACCTTAGCGGTTATTAACCGCTATTGTCATTAAGGGGTTAACCCACCCTCACCCACCACTCGGGAGGCCTATACACCCTCCCCCACTACCAACCCCATGAGGCCTAACCACCCTCAACCACTACCCACCGGGAGGCCTACCCACCCTGGCAATGGAAAAATACCCCCTTCCCCCACCCCCGCTACACACAATAAACAGGACTATATTTAATAAATAATACATAACCCACCCCCTGTGCCCCCCCATAAATACATAGTTTATTCTTTTACATACAGGGTTAATACCCCAGGTCCACGGGTGTTCCCGGTGGTCCTGGCGGGTGTCCGCAGGCCACACAGTAGCCCAGCAATGGGTTTCACACAGGGTCTGGAGGCCTACGGGTGGTCCCCGTCAGGCACTGTGGTCCTCCAGGTTGTTTCCGCGGGTCACCATGGGCCCAAAATGCGGTCTCCACGGGTAGGCCCGCGGGTGTCTGGGGGGGTCCCGGGTCAGCCCCACAGGTGTCTGAGGGTCCTCGGGTGGCTCCCACTGGGGTCTGGGGGCTCTCGGGTGGTCCCTATGGGTCCGTGGGGACCCCACAGATGTGGGACCCCCGGTTCTTCCCCACAGGTGTCCACCGTGGACCCGGCAGCCTTGTACCTGTAGGAAGACAGAGGAGACATCAGGTGGTCTCCAGAGGTCCCGCAGACCTAAGGAACCAACCCTTTATTTAAAATAAATAAACCTCGTCCTATACATTTAAAGAAATATATACCCCTACCCCAAACACATACATTAATGGGCAAAATAACTATTATCCAGATATGGATAATAGATTATTTGCCCAATAATAAACACATAAAACAGCATCAATCAAGTTAAAAAATAGAGTTCTACTTACCCCCTTGCAATGAGATGCAATCCGGTCATCAAACGGGCTCTGTTGGCAAAAGAATACATTTAAAATACTTTGAGGTGCCAGTTAACACCTTAATCACCTTAGCGGTTAATAACCGCCAAAGTAATTAAGGGGTTAATTCACCCTGCACTAATACCAACCCTTCACCCATTCATTTGTACAGTATGTAATATATATATAGCATTTTTCTATAATCCTTAACCATTTATGTGTATATTGATTTATATATATATATATATATATATAGACGTGTGGTAACCAGGGGATCCTGATGACCAAAGAAGACAGCACACTGCAAAGTTGATGTCAAAAAAGTGTATTGTGAAACACAGGGCCGCCAATGTTTCGGTCCTCACAACGGGACCTTCCTCAGGGCAGTGCACAACAGACTAATACAATATATATACCCCTAAAAACATACATGAAATCACCTGAAAACAATCATAGAAAATCCAAATTACAATCCCCGGTACAACCCACAACACGTCACAGCCAATCGAACATACTGATACTGACCAGCACCAATGAATCAACTTGATCTGAACCCTTGTATGATTGGTCACCTGGTATACCAATGCTGTCCACATAGTGACGTCACTGTGCAACCTGATCGCGTCTTGGTAACCATGGCTAAATATGCATAGTGTGTAACAAAAGAGAACATGCATATACATCTAGATCTAAGTAAATACATGTGCAATAATAAGAGAAGCTGCCCGCATTGACTCTACCAGATCGTGCTGTGTTGACTGCCAGATAGACTCATCGTGACCGCATATGTGTCTATATGTCGTGCCTTTTGCAGCCTGGCAGTTTTATGATACACCACATTTGTGCTACTTACCCCGAACTGCCCGATCGCATCTCTGGCAGAGAGGGGGGGCGCACGGCCTCTCACTTCACTACAGCGCGTGTGTACAATGAACCCATAGCAACCTGATCATTCCTAGCAAAGGGGGGGGGCAGCGTACGTATGCTGTTTGTCTTTGCTCCCGCGAGTATGCGCAGTGTATCCCTAGCGACTCGATCACGTCCCTGGCAAAGTTTAATGCCAGCAGATAGAATAGTACATGGTTATTGCATCAATATTCAACTAGGTTTGGTTCCATGCACTTATGCATTATCTATTGATACTACAGTCTCCCATGTACATACTTAAATGGGCAGCAAATGCTATGATGTGGATGGTGTATTCTTTTAATATGTTTGGTATTGTGTTTATCTTTGCCCTCTTTGCATTCAGCTTGTGGCCCTATGGTTTATTTCCTTTATTTCCTTGCTGAAATCGTAGCATGGGTTTTATCAGTGAGTACAACCACGTCCGCACCTTTTCAATGGTTGGCACGGACGCTGTCGGGTTGCTAGAGCGTTCACGACGCATGTGCAAATACCTATGCCCTATTGTGTTCGCACCCCTCCCCTCTCTGTTTGAGTTGCATTCGCGTCACTAGGGGTTCATTGCGCATGCGCACAGGAGTTGAGCTAGTGCGCTTACAAGCGTACCCCTCCCCCTTTAGCCAGGGACGCGATCGAGTCGCTAGGGATACACTGCGCATGCGCGAGGGAGTAAAGACAAACAGCATACGTACGCTGCCCCCCCCCCTTTGCTAGGAATGATCAGGTTGCTATGGGTTCATTGCACACACGCGCTTTAGTGAAGTGAGAGGCCATGCGCCCCCCCTCTCTGCCAGAGACGCGATCGGGCAGTTCGGGGTAAGTAGCACAAACGTGGTGTATCATAAAACTGCCAGGCTGCAAAAGGCACGACATATAGACACATATGCGGTCACGATGAGTCTATCTGGCTGTCAACACAGCACGATCTGGTAGAGTCAATGCAGGCAGCTTCTCTTATTATTGCACATGTATTTACTTAGATCTAGATGTATATGCATGTTCTCTTTTGTTACACACTATGCATATTTAGCCATGGTTACCAAGACGTCACTATGTGGACAGCATTGGTATACCAGGTGACCAATCATACAAGGGTTCAGATCAAGTTGTTTTATTGGTGCTGGTCAGTATCATTATGTTCGATTGGCTGTGACGTGTTGTGGGTTGTACCTGGGATTGTAATTGGGATTTTCTATGATTGTTTTCAGGTGATATCATGTATGTTTTTAGGGGTATATATGGGTGCTTGTATTAGTCTGTTGTGCACTGCCCTGAGGAATATCCCGTTGTGAGGACCGAAACGTTGGCAGCCCTGTGTTTCACAATACACTTTTTTGACATCAACTTTGCAGTGTGCTGTCTTCTTTGGTCATCAGGATCCCCTGGTTACCACACGTCTATATGCTACATATGGGACAAGCATCTGCCTCCTAACCAAACCGTGAGTGCAAATCTCCATATCATGACTATATATATATATATATATATATATGTATATATATAAAATATATATATGTATATATATATAAAATATATAATCACTGCGCTTCTCCATGTAAAGAGCATGCAGCTAGTGAAGGAAATGGCCATACAAATGTGGAAAAGAGAAAGTGAATCCCTGCGCTTCTCCCTTTGGGATAGCAATCAATGGGGAATATAAATATATGTATGGTGTAGATACCTATAAGAAAAAAGGAGACTTGTGGTTTACATCCTTTGATCAAATAATGCCAAGCATGCTAACCACGTCAAGGTAAGTCTCATTAGCAGGTCCCTACGCTAAATGCATACTAGTGTTATGTGAAATAAGCCCAGAAGGGGTTCAAATATCAAAGCATATGCTTATATAACCTAGTGCAATTAAAAACTGGTATATACCAGTACAGATACTCACATGTAAGTGAAGTGAAATAAGGGGACCTTGCTTGGAGATTATATACCTAGAAGAGGAGGGGCTGGCCTGCCACAAACTGCTCAATAAGCAGTTGCAGGTGATTGGCTAAATATATTCAATTACACCATAGTAGTGTTGCCCTCTAGGAGCGTGCTGCTAAGGATTAAAATCGGCCCAACAAATAATGCAAAACAAATATATAATCACTGCGCTTCTCCATGTAAAGAGCATGCAGCTAGTGAAGGAAATGGCCATACAAATGTGCAAAACAGAAAGTGAATCCCTGCGCTTCTCCCTTTGGGATAGCAATCAATGGGGAATATAAATATATGTATGGTGTAGATACCTACAGTATAAGAAAAAAGGAGACTTTTGGTATACATCCTTTGATCAAATAATGCCAAGCCTGCTAACCACGTCAAGGTAAGTCTCATTAGCAGGTCCCTACGCTAAATGCATACTAGTGTTATGTGAAATAAGCCCAGAAGGGGTTAAAATATCAAAGCATATGCTTATATAACCTAGTGCAATTAAAAACTGGTATATACCAGTACAGATACTCACATGTAAGTGAAGTGAAATAAGGGGACCTTGCTTGGAGATTATATACCTAGAAGAGGAGGGGCTGGCCTGCCACAAACTGCTCAATAAGCAGTTGCAGGTGATTGGCTAAATATATTCAATTACAGCATAGTAGTGTTGCCCTCTAGGAGCGTGCTGCAAAGGATTAAAATCGGCCCAACAAATAATGCAAAACATATATATAATCACTGCGCTTCTCCATGTAAAGAGCATGCAGCTAGTGAAGGAAATGGCCATACAAATGTGCAAAACAGAAAGTGAATCCCTGCGCTTCTCCCTTTGGGATAACAATCAATGGGGAATATAGATATATGTATGGTGTAGATACCTACAGTATAAGAAAAAAGGAGACTTTTGGTATACTGCACCGACACACTTTATTCGAGCAAATGCCCAGTTTGTACCTGGCAGATACCTGGAATCCGCCGCTGCTCACCTCTTGCATACTTCGTTGCGTTTGCCTTCCCAGCAACGGTTCATGCCTGGCTGACGGGGGCCTGATCTGTTAAATGATAATGAGAAGGATTTACTAGGCTGCAATGCTTCACGTGTCCACCAGATGGCATAAACTTGAGGAAAAGAGCATCCTGAAAGCGCTTGGGGAGAGTGATTCGATTGTTATTAAGCCGGCAGATAAAGGGGGGGGCTGGTAATAATGGACAAAAGCTATTACATCAAGGAAAAAATGCGTATCCTAACAGATGTGTCCACTTACCAGCCCCTTCCCTCTAACCCCTCAGTGAAATACCAACATCAATTATTGGAATTCTTACAAACAGGCTTGGATCAACAAGTCCTGAATAAACAAGAGTTTGATTTTTTGTACAACCAATATCCTATTATACCTATATTTTATATCATTCCTAAAATACACAAAGATTTACAAAACCCTCCCGGACGTCCGATCGTATCCGGCATCCAATCATTAACTTCCCATTTATCTGAGTTCATAGATTTTCATTTGCAGCCATACGTCACCCAGCTTCCATCCTATTTAAGAGATACGACCCACATACTGCAGACCCTCAGAGACATCCAATGGCAACAGCAGTTTTATTTAGTTACAGCAGACGTTTCTTCTTTGTATACTGTTATTGACCACGTTCAGGGTTGTGAGGCTGTTGGCCGGGTATTAGATGGTGATCCCCACATTTCAGACACACTTAAATCTTTTTTAGTCACGGGTATAAAATTTATTTTATCACATAATTTCTTTAACTTTAATGGATCTTATTATTTACAGACATGTGGCACCGCCATGGGTACGAAGTTTGCTCCTAGCTACGCCAATCTGTTTATGGGCAGCTGGGAAGATAAATTCATTTGGTCCGGCTGTCCCTAAGGAGCGAACTTGGTACTATGGCGGCGCTACATCGACGATATTTTCTTTATTTGGTCAGGCACCCCAATAGAGTTAATTTCATTTCAAGATTATATGAATGATAATTTATTTAACCTTAAATTCACTTTCACATCTAGCCAAACTTCTATTGAGTTTCTAGATTTATGTATATATATAGATAATAACACTGTACACACAAAAACCTTCTTTAAAACGGTTCAAGCCAATAATTATTTGCACGCCAATAGCCATCACAACCCTGTGTGGATCAGTAACATACCAAAAGGCCAATTCATTAGGTTAAAAAGAAACAGTTCCAAAAACAGCACATTTCAGACACAAGCTCAAGAATTAAAAAATAAATTTGTTAGTCGCAAATATCCATTAAATGAATTAGAACAGACCATATCAGAGGTCGAATTGCTAGATAGGGATGTACTTCTTCAATATAATAAGAAACATGACACCACTCCTAAGCTATCATTTGTCACACAGTATAACTCAATGGCCCCAAATATTAAAAAGATCTTACATAAACATTGGCCTATACTGTTGAAGGATAAAGATCTGGTTACAATACTACCTGAAAGACCTAGCATAGTGTTCACGAAAGCACCTAATATAGGACGCAGTCTGGCACCCAGCTGTCCTTTAGTGCGTAAGAAGACCCCTAGCAATTTCGGCCTCAAGGGTTACTTTATTTGCAATACATGCACGGCTTGCAAGTACAGCTCAAAAAGCACTACATTTTGCTCTAAAGTTACATCTAAAACCTATAATATCAAACAACATATCAATTGTAATACCCTTAATGTCATTTATCTTTTGGAATGTCCCTGCGGTCTGCAGTATGTGGGAATGACCATAAGGCCAATCAAACGCCGCTTGTACGAGCATGTGTACAATATTACCAAAGGCTTGACCACACATAATGTATCGAATCACTTCCTCCAGGTGCATAATAAGGACCCCACGGGACTGAAATGTGTGGCCATAGAGGCACTCACACCCAACTGGAGAGGTGGCAACATCAGTAGTCTCCTAGGGAGGAAAGAGTCCTTTTGGATATACGAGCTGAAGACCCTGACTCCACTGGGTCTCAACATCGAGTTCGACCTCAGAGCTTTTCTAGTTAACAAATAAAATTAAATATTATAACATAAAATTAAAGGATTTAATGTGGTACCTATGGTTTACACATTAATCCCCTTTTTCTGATTCATACTTAGATACTGTATTCATTAATATTATTCACCTTACACACTATAATATAGTTCCCTATTACAGGGTTTTTTGCACTAATTAGGCATAGTACACGATTACTATAATAATACTAAATACCCTTTGCACTTTTTTTTTAACATTTTAAAAAAAAAAAAATTTATATCCTTTTTTTATATCCTTTTTTTTTATTTTTTTTTTTATTTATTTTTTATTATTTTTCTGACAGCCATCCTTGACAACATTTGTCAGACTGGATATTTGCGTCCTGCTTGGAGCAGCTTGAGGGTTAGCTAGTCCTGTCTGCTTCTTTATGTATTCGCTTGTGCAATGTCAGGCCAGCTCCGTTTGCACACTGTCCTTAGCATATTGATTCACTCATCAGAACATCAGTGATGAGATATCATTTATACTGTTGTGAGATAGTTTATGCATAGACACATTCTATGATTTTAGGGGTTGCATATCCCTATAAGGGAACTACTATACCTTCATAATAATTTTTATGTTGTGTGTAATTTTGTTTTTCTTCTTCCTTTGTTCCATTTAGGTAATATCATATGATTGTTTAATTATTATGTAGTTTTTTGTAATTTTTGTATGTTTGTGTATTGTGCAGTCCTGTATTGTTGTTGCTGAGACACAGGATACATTAGTAGAACCATTGCGCATGTCCACACTTGTATTGGTAGTGTATATACCTTTAAACCGGGACTATATATATGAGGACATTGCAGGGCAAAGGGACTACTTTTTTACCCCTGAGGAAGGAAGCGCAGTCTTCCGAAACGCGTAGGGTGGTCTACGTTTGCACAGCTGCCACTGCAGGATCCACTACACTGCCTGGACCTCCTCCACAGCTACTCCGCAATTGCGGTTTCTGGTTTTGGCGGCTGCCCCATAGATCTGGCTGCACATCCTATTGCTGGGCTGCAGATACCGGCACGTATCCTGCCACCAAGCAGCACACGTGACTGCAGATTCTCCAGCACACACCAGCCGGCATACCTGAGGTGCAGAGACCCACGGCAGCACAAGCAGGAAAGGGTTTTCCCCTGGAGCTCCGGTCGGACGCCAGAACACGTGGTGTGGCCTGTAAGAGAGGGGATACTCTCCAATATATCCACTGCAAGCATTTAATGAATGTCTGGTAAGCGGGCATTTCTTCTGTGGCTTTGATGCAGACGTGACCCATCTTTTTAATGTTGTTTTATTAAATGTGATACTTTTTATTACAGTCCTTGTCTCAGCTGATGTCTGTTTAGTGTTAAGTGTTTTGTATAGTTACTGTATTACACTATGTCTGTTTTTGTTTTTCTTACATGATTCACTGCCTTCATTGGAAGAGTTCCAGCGGAGCACATCCATTCACTGGTTGTATAACACTTTTTTACTAATTTCTTTATGCCTGTGACCCAGCGCCATAGATATAACGTTTTTTTCCTGTTCTATATCTGACCCGTGGGGTCAGAGTTATATCAAAGGCTGCGGGTCTTCCTTTAGATTAGCGCTACCTTTTTTTTTTGTCTAGCTTCTCTATACAGACAATAATAATTATCCATTTAATAATCCTAACTGATTTTACAATATAAAACATAACATTCCAATCCACACAGTACATTGCATTTACATTGTATAAATGATGCATAAAATCTATGCACCATATACATTCTGCAAATGAATGTTAACAATATAATTGCAAGCTACTCTACCAGTAAATACAAACACTTCCAAACAATTCAACTATTTTAACCAATCAAGTATATAAAAATCAATATATACTGTAGTAAGTACCAACCAGAAAACACAATTTAAAACCAAAGCTAACCCTTACAATACCAAGGATTACATCTATCTAATTGTAAAAAACCTTATACATTATACACAGCATTGTTTAAAGCCCCCTCCCCCCTAATGTTTCTGTTAAACAGATTACACTTAAGGGAGAGAGATATAAAGGCCTAAAGCCCCCTCCCCCCTAATGTTTCTGTTAAACAGATTACATTGAAGGGAGAGAGATTTTACAGAAACACACATTAGGGGGGAGGGGGCTTTAAACAGATTACACTGAAGGGAGAGAGATGTTTCTGTTACCAGTAAATCTCCCTCCCTGCATTGCTAACCACCCTAAGCCCCTACCCACATACCGACCCCCCCCCCCCCCAATCCTGGCCATGACCCCTCCGCCTCTGCTTAACAGACACAAAAATTAAAACATACAAAGTAATGTCCCCTAACCCCTTAATCACCATAGCGGTTATTAACCGCTACAGTCATGAAGGGGTTAACCCACCCTCACCCACCACTTGGGATGCCTACATACCCTCCCACACTAACCCCTTCCCCACCCGTGAGGCCTAACCACCCAGTCAGTACCCACAAGGGAGGCCTACCCACATACCATTGGGGAAAAAACCCCACCCCCACCCCAGTACCCACAATAAAAACAGTTCAATGACCCACAATAAACAGCATTATATTTATTAAATACATTACCCACCCCCTGTGCCCCCCCATAAATACAAGACTTATTCTTTTACATTCAGGGTCCATAATGCAGCCCCACGCTAGTCCCCGGTGGGCTGGCAGGGCACCTGGACAGACCTACAGTTTACCAGCAGCATTCCACAGGTTCTGGAGGCCTGCTGGTGGATCCTGCCAGCACCATAGCCTGGTCTCCTTGGGTCACTGTGGAACACAATTGGGTCCCCACGGTAGGCCCAAGGATGTCTGGGAGCCCCAGGTCAAACCCACAGGTGTCTGCGGGGCCTCGGGTGGTTCCCATGGGGGTCTGGGGAACTCACGGGTGCTCACTACGGGTCCGCGGTGCCCCCACAGAAGTGGGACCACACATCATCATCCCCGCACCTACGGGTCGGAGGTGCCCCCACAGAAGTGGGACCACACATCGTCATGCCCGCAGACTACGGGTCGGAGGTGCCCCCACAGAAGTGGGACCACACATCGTCATCCCCGAATGTGTCACCCGTGGAACCACCAGCCTGCTACCCTTTAGGATACCCGAGGATACCCACAGGTGGTCTCCATAGGCCCCACGCAAAACCACGGAATCAAACCCTGAATGTAAAAAAATAAACCTGGCCTATACATTCAATACATACACCCTCCCCCCCAACACCTACAGTACAATAATGTGCAAAATAACTATTATCCAGATATGGATAATAGATTAATTGCCCATTATTAAAAACATTAACTAGCATATACAAATAAATAAAGTACTACTGACCTCATCAATACAAAGTGTCCGTTGCCAGCAAAATCCTTGTCTTGTCCACAACATACATAGCAAATACAAAGCCAATACATTGCAATTACATTCAGATATCAATTAACCCCTTAAACACCTTATCAGCAGATAATAACCGCAAAGGTGATTAAGGGGTTAAGCCACACAGGCCCGATACCCACCCTTCACCCATGAATTTGTACTGTGGCTTCATCATGCAACTATATATATATATATATATATATATATATATATACTGTATATATATATACAGAGAGACAGAGAGAGAGATATATACAGTATATATATATATATATATACACACACGTTATATACACACCCATGATAAACCAATATACAGTACAAATAAATGTAGAAGGGTTATCTAAAGCATACTGCCCTACAACCAAGTAAACAAAAATCAAAAGCCAATACATTGCAATTACATTCAGATATCAATTAACCCCTTAAACACCTTATCAGATAATAACCGCAAAGGTGATTAAGGGGTTAAGCCACACAGGCCCGATACCCACCCTCACCCATGAATTTGTACTGTGGCTTCATCATGCAACTTTATATATATATACTGTATATATATATACAGAGAGACAGAGAGACAGAGAGAAAGAGAGAGAGACAGAGAGATATATATATATATATATATACAGTATATATATATATATATATATATATATATATATATATATATATATATATACCATAATACTGAGTTAAGTTATGGTGAGTAAAAAAAGTGACAAAATGAGTTCCCCAGACCCCCATCGGAACCACCCGAGGCCCCGCAGACACCTGTGGGTTTGACCCGGGGCTCCCAGACATCCTTGGGCCTACCGTGGGGACCCAATTGTGTTCCACAGTGACCCAAGGAGACCACCTGAGGGCTATGGTGCTGGCAGGATCCACCAGCAGGCCTCCAGAACCTGTGGAATGCTGCTGGTAAACTGTAGGTCTGTCAAGGTGCCCTGCCAGCCCACCGGGGACTAGCGTGGGGCTGCGTTATGGACCCTGAATGTAAAAGAATAAATCTTGTATTTATGGGGGGGCACAGGGGGTGGGTAATGTATTTAATAAATATAATGCTGTTTATTGTGGGTCATTGTACTGTTTTTATTGTGGGTACTGGGGTGGGGGTGGGGTGTTTCCCCAACGGTATGTGGGTAGGCCTCCCTTGTGGGTACTGACTGGGTGGTTAGGCCTCACGGGTGGGGAAGGGGTTAGTGTGGGAGGGTATGTAGGCATCCCGAGTGGTGGGTGAGGGTGGGATAACCCCTTCATGACTGTAGCGGTTAATAACCGCTATGGTGATTAAGGGGTTAGGGGACATTACTTTGTATGTTTTAATTTTTGTGTCTGTTTTGCAGAGGCGGAGGGGTCATGGCCAGGATATGGGGGGGGGGAGTTTCGGTATGTGGGTAGGGGGTGAGGGTGGTTAGCAATGCAGGGAGGGAGATTTACTGGTAACAGAAACATCTCTCTCCCTTCAGTGTAATCTGTTTAAAGCCCCCTCCCCCCTAATGTGTGTTTCTGTAAAATCTCTCTCCCTTCAATGTAATCTGTTTAACAGAAACATTAGGGGGGAGGGGGCTTTAGGCCTTTATATCTCTCTCCCTTAAGTGTAATCTGTTTAACAGAAACATTAGGGGGGAGGGGGCTTTAAACAATGCTGTGTATAATGTATAAGGTTTTTTACAATTAGATAGATGTAATCCTTGGTATTGTAAGGGTTAGCTTTGGTTTTAAATTGTGTTTTCTGGTTGGTACTTACTACAGTATATATTGATTTTTGTATACTTGATTGGTCAAAATAGTTGAATTGTTTGGAAGTGTTTGTATTTACTGGTAGAGTAGCTTGCAATTATATTGTTAACATTCATTTGCAGAATGTACTGTATATGGTGCATAGATTTTATGCATCATTTATACAATGTAAATGCAATGTACTGTGTGGATTGGAATGTTATGTTTTATATTGTAAAATCAGTTAGGATTATTAAATGGATTATTATTATTGTCTGTATAGAGAAGCGTTATCTGTAGGACAGTATGATTTTGATAACCATTCTACATGTATTTGTATATTGGTTCATCATGTGTGTACATATACTGTATACTGTATATAAAATATATATATATATATATATATATATATATATATATTTTATATATATATATATATATATATATATATATATATACAGTGTATATATATACAAAGTATATACTGTATATGTATAGGGATTGTTATTATATATATATACTGTATATATATCCAGTATATATATACAGTATATATTTATTTCTCTTCATGTATTTTTTTATTTATTTAGATGTATTTATTAATTGTGGGACTGCTGTGTGTGTGTATTTTTTTTATTGTGGGTAGCGGGGGTGGGTGAATGGGGTATTAGCCCCAACGGTGCTTGTTTAGGGCTTGCGGGGGGTAGCGGGAGGGCTTAACCCCTTCATGACCGTAGCGGTATTAACTGCTACGGTCGTGAAGGGGTTAAGTGCACCCGCAACCCCCCCGCAAGTCCTAAACTCACACCAAGGGCCAAATACCCCCCTCACCCATCCCCACTACACACAATAAAGCAGGCACGGTGGGTTAACCCCTTCATTGCCTTAGCGGCTATCCGCTATGGTAATGAAGCAGCATTTCTGTATTTTTAATAATATTGAGCAGGAGCAGGGGGGGTCCTTGAGCATTAATTTCTGGCTCAGGGAACCCCCTGCTCACTGTACAATATTATTAAAATACAGAAATTATGCTTCTTTACCATAGCGCATAGCTGCTAAGGTAAAGAACGAGTGTTTATTTATACTGTATATTGTATGTGTTTTATTGATACTGTACATGTGCAGAGGGTCTCCAGAGCAGAAGCGCACAGGTTTCAGGTCTGGGGACCCCCTGCCCCCCGAGATACAGGCCCCTTTAGGGGGTGCCGGTATCCCTCTGCTCTGCTTGGTTTACAGGCCGCAATCACGTGGTCGCGCCCTTTAAACCAAGCAGAGGGATACCGGCACCCCCTAAAGGGGCCTGTATCTCGGGGGGGGGCAGGGGGGGCCCAGACCTGAAACCAACGCGATTCAGCTCCGGAGACCCCCTGCACATCTATACTATCAATAAAAATTCATTTCAAATGTATTTATTGTCATTTATTTATTTATTTATTTAGATTTATTTATTTATTTTTTGGCGGCTGCTGTGTGTGTGTATTTTTTTTATTGTGGGTAGAGGGGGTGGGTGAATGGGGTATTAGCCCCAACGGTGCTTGTTTAGGGCTTGCAGGGGGTAGCGGGAGGGCTTAACCCCTTCATGACCATAGCAGTATTAACTGCTACGGTCGTGAAGGGGTTAAGTGCACCCGCAACCCCCCTGCAAGTCCTAAACTCACACCAAGGGCCAAATACCCCCCTCACCCATCCCCACTACACACAATAAAGCGGGCACGGTGGGTTAACCCCTTCATTGCCTTAGCGGCTATCCGCTATGGTAATGAAGCAGCATTTCTGTATTTTTAATAATATTGAGCAGGAGCAGGGGGGGTCCCTGAGCATTAATTTCTGGCTCAGGGAACCCCCTGCTCACTGTACAATATTATTAAAATACAGAAATGATGCTTCTTTACCATAGCGCATAGCCGCTAAGGTAAAGAACGAGTGTTTATTTATACTGTATATTGTATGTGTTTTATTGATACTGTACATGTGCAGAGGGTCTCCAGAGCAGAAGCGCACAGGTTTCAGGTCTGGGGACCCCCTGCCCCCCGAGATACAGGCCCCTTTAGGGGGTGCCGGTATCCCTCTGCTCTGCTTGGTTTACAGGCCGCAATCACATGGTCGCGCCCTTTAAACCAAGCAGAGGGATACCGGCACCCCCTAAAGGGGCCTGTATCTCGGGGGGGGCAGGGGGGGCCCAGACCTGAAACCAACGCGATTCAGCTCCGGAGACCCCCTGCACATCTATACTATCAATAAAAATTCATTTCAAATGTATTTATTGTCATTTATTTATTTATTTATTTAGATTTATTTATTTATTTTTTGGCGGCTGCTGTGTGTGTGTATTTTTTTTATTGTGGGTAGAGGGGGTGGGTGAATGGGGTATTAGCCCCAACGGTGCTTGTTTAGGGCTTGCAGGGGGTAGCGGGAGGGCTTAACCCCTTCATGACCATAGCGGTATTAACTGCTACGGTCGTGAAGGGGTTAAGTGCACCCGCAACCCCCCCGCAAGTCCTAAACTCACACCAAGGGCCAAATACCCCCCTCACCCATCCCCACTACACACAATAAAGCGGGCACGGTGGGTTAACCCCTTCATTGCCTTAGCGGCTATCCGCTATGGTAATGAAGCAGCATTTCTGTATTTTTAATAATATTGAGCAGGAGCAGGGGGGGTCCCTGAGCATTAATTTCTGGCTCAGGGAACCCCCTGCTCACTGTACAATATTATTAAAATACAGAAATGATGCTTCTTTACCATAGCGCATAGCCGCTAAGGTAAAGAACGAGTGTTTATTTATACTGTATATTGTATGTGTTTTATTGATACTGTACATGTGCAGAGGGTCTCCAGAGCAGAAGCGCACAGGTTTCAGGTCTGGGGACCCCCTGCCCCCCGAGATACAGGCCCCTTTAGGGGGTGCCGGTATCCCTCTGCTCTGCTTGGTTTACAGGCCGCAATCACGTGGTCGCTCCCTTTAAACCAAGCAGAGGAATACCGGCACCCCCTAAAGGGGCCTGTATCTCGGGGGGCAGGGGGGGCCCAGACCTGAAACCAACGCGATTCAGCTCCGCAGACCCCCTGCACATCTACACTATCAATAAAAATTCATTTCAAATGTATTTATTGTCATTTATTTATTTATTTATTTAGATTTATTTATTTTTTGGCGGCTGCTGTGTGTGTGTATTTTTTTTATTGTGGGTAGCGGGGGTGGGTGAATGGGGTATTAGCCCCAACGGTGCTTGTTTAGGGCTTGCGGGGGGTAGCGGGAGGGCTTAACCCCTTCATGACCGTAGCGGTATTAACTGCTACGGTCGTGAAGGGGTTAAGTGCACCCGCAACCCCCCCGCAAGTCCTAAACTCACACCAAGGGCCAAATACCCCCCTCACCCATCCCCACTACACACAATAAAGCGGGCAACTGCAACTGCAAGCCCACACATTACTGATTACTGATTAGCCATGGTTACCAAGACGCGATCAGGTTGCACAGTGACGTCACTATGTGGACAGCATTGGTATACCAGGTGACCAATCATACAAGGGTTCAGATCAAGTTGTTTTATTGGTGCTGGTCAGTATCATTATGTTCGATTGGCTGTGACGTGTTGTGGGTTGTACCTGGGATTGTAATTGGGATTTTCTATGATTGTTTTCAGGTGATATCATGTATGTTTTTAGGGGTATATATGGGTGCTTGTATTAGTCTGTTGTGCACTGCCCTGAGGAATATCCCGTTGTGAGGACCGAAACGTTGGCAGCCCTGTGTTTCACAATACACTTTTTTGACATCAACTTTGCAGTGTGCTGTCTTCTTTGGTCATCAGGATCCCCTGGTTACCACACGTCTATATGCTACATATGGGACAAGCATCTGCCTCCTAACCAAACCGTGAGTGCAAATCTCCATATCATGACTATATATATATATATATATATATATATATATATATATATATGTATATATATAAAATATATATATGTATATATATATATAAAATATATAATCACTGCGCTTCTCCATGTAAAGAGCATGCAGCTAGTGAAGGAAATGGCCATACAAATGTGGAAAAGAGAAAGTGAATCCCTGCGCTTCTCCCTTTGGGATAGCAATCAATGGGGAATATAAATATATGTATGGTGTAGATACCTATAAGAAAAAAGGAGACTTGTGGTTTACATCCTTTGATCAAATAATGCCAAGCATGCTAACCACGTCAAGGTAAGTCTCATTAGCAGGTCCCTACGCTAAATGCATACTAGTGTTATGTGAAATAAGCCCAGAAGGGGTTAAAATATCAAAGCATATGCTTATATAACCTAGTGCAATTAAAAACTGGTATATACCAGTACAGATACTCACATGTAAGTGAAGTGAAATAAGGGGACCTTGCTTGGAGATTATATACCTAGAAGAGGAGGGGCTGGCCTGCCACAAACTGCTCAATAAGCAGTTGCAGGTGATTGGCTAAATATATTCAATTACAGCATAGTAGTGTTGCCCTCTAGGAGCGTGCTGCAAAGGATTAAAATCGGCCCAACAAATAATGCAAAACATATATATAATCACTGCGCTTCTCCATGTAAAGAGCATGCAGCTAGTGAAGGAAATGGCCATACAAATGTGCAAAACAGAAAGTGAATCCCTGCGCTTCTCCCTTTGGGATAACAATCAATGGGGAATATAGATATATGTATGGTGTAGATACCTACAGTATAAGAAAAAAGGAGACTTTTGGTATACTGCACCGACACACTTTATTCGAGCAAATGCCCAGTTTGTACCTGGCAGATACCTGGAATCCGCCGCTGCTCACCTCTTGCATACTTCGTTGCGTTTGCCTTCCCAGCAACGGTTCATGCCTGGCTGACGGGGGCCTGATCTGTTAAATGATAATGAGAAGGATTTACTAGGCTGCAATGCTTCACGTGTCCACCAGATGGCATAAACTCATGACTTGTAAAGCGCCGAATCAGTAATGTGTGGGCTTGCAGTTGCAGTTGCCCGCTTTATTGTGTGTAGTGGGGATGGGTGAGGGGGGGGGGTATTTGGCCCTTGGTGTGAGTTTAGGACTTGCGGGGGGGGGGGTTTGCGGGTGCACTTAACCCCTTCACGACCGTAGCAGTTAGGGGTTAAGCCCTCCCGCTACCCCCCCCCCGCAAGCCCTAAACAACCATCGTTGGGGCTAATATCCCATTCACCCACCCTCCCGCTACCCACAATAAAAAAATACACACACACAGCAGCCGCCAAAAAATAAATAAATAAATCTAAATAAATAAATGACAATAAATACATTTGAAATACATTTTTATTGATAGTGTAGATGTGCAGGGGGTCTCCGGAGCTGAATCGCGTTGGTTTCAGGTCTGGGCCCCCCCTGCCCCCCGAGATACAGGCCCCTTTAGGGGGTGCCGGTATCCCTCTGCTTGGTTTAAAGGGCGCGACCACGTGATCGCGGCCTGTAAACCAAGCAGAGCAGAGGGATACCGGCACCCCCTAAAGGGGCCTGTATCTCGGGGGGCAGGGGGGGCCCAGACCTGAAACCAACGCGATTCAGCTCCGGAGACCCCCTGCACATCTACACTATCAATAAAAATGTATTTAAAATAATTTTTATTGTGCCGATGTTTGCGCAGAGAGAGAGCAGCGGATCTCTCCCTGCTGCAAACACATCTCGCCCCCGCCGCCCATACAGTAGTATCATTTATGTATGTGCATATACAGTACTGTACTGTATGTGTACAGTACTGTATGTTAGGGCTTATAGGGGTTGTTGTTATACAGTATATATATATATATACAGTATATATACTGCATTACAATTCATTATAGGGGACGGCTTCACAGAGAACAGCTCGCAAGCGCCACCATGTGTATTTTCATGGCATTGCAGTATTGTAGCAAGCCGGAATAAAATGTTTAAATCCCTGCCGGAAAATAACGCAATGCACTCTGGCAGAAAACGATCAGAAACCTGAATACACCCGAGTACACCCGAATTTGCGGGACTAGCCGAGCTCGAATAAAGTGTGTCGCCAGTGTACATCCTTTGATCAAATAATGCCAAGCCTGCTAACCACGTCAAGGTAAGTCTCATTAGCAGGTCCCTACGCTAAATGCATACTAGTGTTATGTGAAATAAGCCCAGAAGGGGTTAAAATATCAAAGCATATGCTTATATAACCTATTGCAATTAAAACTGGTATATACCAGTACAGATACTCACATGTAAGTGAAGTGAAATAAGGGGACCTTGCTTGGAGATTATATACCTAGAAGAGGAGGGGCTGGCCTGCCACAAACTGCTCAATAAGCAGTTGCAGGTGATTGGCTAAATATATTCAATTACAGCATAGTAGTGTTGCCCTCTAGGAGCGTGCTGCAAAGGATTAAAATCGGCCCAACAAATAATGTAAAACAAATATATAATCACTGCACTTCTCCATGTAAAGAGCATGCAGCTAGTGAAGGAAATGGGCATACAAATGTGCAAAACAGAAAGTGAATCCATGTGCTTCTCCCTTTGGGATAACAATCAATGGGGAATATAAATTTATGTATGGTGTAGATACCTATAAGAAAAAAGGAGACTTGGCATTATTTGATCAAAGGATATATACACTGGCGACACACTTTATTCGAGCACGGCTAGTCCCGCGAATTCGGGTATACTCGGGTGTATTCAGGTTTCTGATATTTTTCAGCCAGAGTGCATTGCGTTATTTTCCGGCAGGAATTTAAGCTTTTTATTCCGGCTGGTTACAATACTGCAATGCCGTCAAAATACACATGGTGGCGCTTGCGAGCTATTCTCTGTGAAGCCGTCCCCTATAATGAATTGTAATGCAGTATACAGTATATATATATATACAGTACTGTATAACAACAACCCCTGTAAGCCCTAACATACAGTACTGTACAGTACTGTACTGTATATGCACATACATAAATGATACTACTGTATGGGCGGCGGGGGCGAGATGTGTTTGCAGCAGAGAGAGATCCGCTGCTCTCTCTCTGCGCAAACATCCACACATTAAAAAATTTTTGAAATACATTTTTATTGATAGTGTAGATGTGCAGGGGGTCTCCGGAGCTGAACCGCGTTGGTTTTAGGTCTGGGGACCCCGTGCCCCCCGAGATACAGGCCCCTTTAGGGGGTGCCGGTATCCAGCTCTGCGTTAAAAGCCCCGATCACGTGACCGCGGCCTGTAAACCAAGCAGAGCAGAGGGATACCGGCACCCCCTAAAGGGGCCTGTATCTCGGGGGGCACGGGGTCCCCAGACCTGAAACCTGTGCGCTTCTGCTCTGGAGACCCTCTGCACATGTACAGTATCAATAAAACACATACAATATACAGTATAAATAAACACTCGTTCTTTACCTTAGCGTCTATGCGCTATGGTAAAGAAGCATTATTTTAATAATATTGTACAGTGAGCAGGGGGTTCCCTGAGCCAGAAATTAATGATTAATGCTCAGGGAACCCCCCCCCCCTGCTCCTGATCAATATTATTAAAAATACGGAAAATGCTGCGTCATTACCATAGCGGATAGCCGCTAAGGCAATGAAGGGGTTAACCCACCGTGCCCGCTTTATTGTGTGTAGTGGGGATGGGTGAGGGGGGTATTTGGCCCTTGGTGTGAGTTTACGACTTGCGGGAGGGGGGGGGGGGTTTGCGGGTGCACTTAACCCCTTCACGATCGTAGCAGTTAATACCGCTACGGTCATGAAGGGGTTAAGCCCTCCCGCTACCCCAACCCCCCCCCCCCCCCGCAAGCCCTCCCCAACCATCGTTGGGGCGAATACCCCATTCACCCACCCTCCCGCTACCCACAATAAAAAAATACACACACACAGCAGCCGCCAAAAAATAAATAAATAAATGACAATAAATACATTTGAAATACATTTTTATTGATAGTGTAGATGTGCAGGGGGTCTCCGGAGCTGAACCGCGTTGGTTTTAGGTCTGGGGACCCCGTGCCCCCCGAGATACAGGCCCCTTTAGGGGGTGCCGGTAGCCCTCTGCTTGGTTTAAAGGTCCGATCACGTGATCGCGGCCTGTAAACCAAGCAGAGCAGAGGGATACCGGCACCCCCTAAAGGGGCCTGTATCTCGGGGGGCACGGGGTCCCCAGACCTGAAACCTGTGCGCTTCAGCTCCGGAGACCCCCTGCACATGTACACTATCAATAAAAATGTATTTCAAATGTATTTATTGTCATTTATTTATTTATTTATTTATATTTATTCATTGTGCTGCTGCTGCAAGTCGTAAACTCACACCAAGGGCCAAACACCCCCCTCACCCCCAATAAAAAAAATTCACGCACAGCAGCCCCACAATTAATAAATAAATCTAAATAAATAAATAAAATCTATGTAAAACCCCCTCCCCTATTCTCGCTTTTAAAACGCCCTGCCTTCTCTCTAATCTATGTAAAAAACCCTCCCCCTATCCCCCTATTGTGTGTGCGTTAAACTTCCCTGCAAGCTATGTAAAAAAACCTCCCCCTATTGTGTGTGTGTTTAAATCTGTCTGGCCTGTGTTTCTGAGTGCTGAGTGCTCTGCGTTTAAAGGTCCCGATCACGTGATCGCAGCCTGTAAACCAAGCAGAGCAGAGGGATACCGGCACCCCCTAAAGGGGCCTGTATCTCGGGGGGCACGGGGTCCCCAGACCTGAAACCTGTGCGCTTCAGCTCCGGAGACCCCCTGCACATGTACACTATCAATAAAAATGTATTTCAAATGTATTTATTGTCATTTATTTATTTATTTATTTATATTTATTCATTGTGCTGCAAGTCGTAAACTCACACCAAGGGCCAAACACCCCCCTCACCCCCAATAAAAAAAATTCACGCACAGCAGCCCCACAATTAATAAATAAATCTAAATAAATAAATAAAATCTATGTAAAACCCCCTCCCCTATTCTCGCTTTTAAAACGCCCTGCCTTCTCTCTAATCTATGTAAAAAACCCTCCCCCTATCCCCCTATTGTGTGTGCGTTAAACTTCCCTGCAAGCTATGTAAAAAAACCTCCCCCTATTGTGTGTGTGTTTAAATCTGTCTGGCCTGTGTTTCTGAGTGCTGAGGGCCAAACACCCCCCCCACCCCCAATAAAAAAAATTCACGCACAGCAGCCCCACAATTAATAAATAAATCTAAATAAATAAATAAATAAAGACATGAAGAGAAATAAATATATACTGTACAGTATATACTTTGTATATATATATACACTGTATATATATATATATATATATATATATATATATATATATATATATATATATATACATACAGTATACATATATACACTGTGTATATATATATATATATATATATATATCATACAGCTATATTTATATATATATATATATATATATATATATACTGTATATATATATATATATATATATATATATATATATATATATATATATATATACATACTGTATGTGAGTGAAAAGAGAAAAAAGTAACCCGTATGGGAGCACTCAGGTATGCAATTGATATATTTGTTTATTTATTTGACACAGTGCAAAAAGGGATGAATAAACAGTACAGTACATGATTTAAAAACACTTAAAAAAGAGGCATGGACCCTTAAACACTAATGAACAGCACTAGGGAACGACACACACTGTCAACCCTAAACATGAAAAGGATAGTGACTCAAAAAACACTAGGGAGAATCAAAGTGAATCACAATAGGTTACTGGGTTTAAAGGCACCTACAGTATACAACGCTAAGGATAATGCACACTACACACCAAAAGGTAGACTTGTCAAAGTATAAATGACAGTCTCAAAGCATCACACATCTGCATTAGCATACAGTAATATACTGTACAGTAACCAATGCCTACAGCACAAATCATGTGTAGGAAAGGTGGTAAGGTGGAATGAAATCCCTAGATGTGTAGAGCAATGAAGTTAATGAATAGCATACTGTACAGTATAAAACATAACATTACAATCCACACAGTGCATTGCATTTACAGTACATTGTATACTGTAAATGATGCATAGCATTAAATCTATGCACCATATACAGTACTGTACATTCTGCAAATGAATGTTAACAATATAATTGCAAGCTACTCTACCAGTAAATACTGTACAAACACTTCCAAACAAGTCAACTTAACTACAGTATTTTAACCAAGCAAGTAAACCAAAATCAATATATACTGTAAGTAACAACCAGAAAAGACAATTTAAAAACAAACTAACCCTTACAATACCAAGGATTACATCTATCTAATTGTAAAAAACCTTATACATTATACACAGCAGCATTGTTTAAAAACCCCTTCCCCCCTAATGTTTGTGTTAAGCAGATTACACTGAAGGGAGAGAGATATAAAGGCCTAAAGCCCCTTCCCCCCCTAATGTTTCTGTTAAGCAGATTACACTGAAGGGAGAGAGATATAAAGGCCTAAAGCCTTACCTGCATTGGTAAACCCTCCCTGCATTGGTAAACCCTCCCTGCATTGATGTCGTGTAGTGTACAGTATGTAAATGTGGGGAGGAGGGGGGCCCAATGTGCATAATGTACTGTGAGGTCTAACCACCCTCACCCCCTACCCACATACTGTACCGTTACCCCCCCCCCCCCCATCCTGGCCATGGCCCCTCACGCACAGCAGCTCCACAATTAATAAATAAATATAAATAAATACATGAAGAGAAATAAATATATACTTTATATATAAATGTGAGTTTATAAATAAAATAAAGAATATTATTTCTAGGGGCCCTAGAACAGAAGTTCCCACGCCAATTTCGCGCTCATTGCTCTTTTTTTGCTCTTTTTTTACAATGTTGCTGGTCTTGCGGCTTTGCAGTATGCAAGCAAAAAGCGCAGTGTATGAAGTCTGGGTGAGCGCTTTCCACATTTGATGCCTACGGCACCTTCCCATTTCTACACACTTCAATACCTGCACAGTTGGTAGCGCTTTCCATCCCAGCTACCATTCTGGATATTCACCTCTCACAGGCCATTCTTGCCCGAGTCTGTCCTATCAGACAGGGGCATTAACCTGTATCCACACCACCTGGACAATTTCTCTCTGTCAGAGACTTGTGCTATTTATTTTATATATTTTTGTGTAATTATTCATGCAAATTTATGCTCATTTCATATGTGGTTTTCAACATAAAGTGGCTGCTGGGCCTGATCCTAACTCATACAGTATACAGTAGCGCTTCCCTGTTTGTTTGTTTATTGCAAGCAAAAAGCAGTTTGTAGTACTGAGTGTGAGATAAATTACTGTATTTATCAGTGTTGATCAAAGAGAGTTGATCAGAAGGATTCCCCTTATATACAGTACGTAGAATTAATAAAATTGTATTATTTTCCGATATCCGCAGTGATTCTGGTCAACCTGACAGATTTTTAGTAATACAGTATACTGTACTGCAAGACCATGTGTTGTCTACCTTTTACTACAGTATACTGTACTGTATGAATGACAATAGAGTGCTGTATACTTTATAAGGGGAATCCTTCTGATCAATTCTCTTTGATCAATACTGATAAATACAGTATCATATTTATACCCCTTTAGCACCTGTCGTTCCATCCTATGCACCCATTTACTGTACAATGGTGATTGCGGTCGTATTCACGTACTTTATGTGAGATAAATTAACCAGTTCTTTTATTGCTGAAGTCGCCACAAAATACTTTTATTTACAAATACAGTACAATACAATGGTGAAACTTTTCAAGTTAACAGCAATTCAAAACATCAACACACAATAATACATACTTTACAGTACTGTACAGTATACTGTACTAGTATATTTGGGCCTTGTCTTTGGGGGTTTATTCATGCAATTATTAGGGTGACCTGGCGTTGGAAATACTGACACAGTACAATCCTACAGCTACACCACCCACCCCCTCCCTTAGAGTTTTTAATCCCTCCCTGGCCAAGCATCAATCGTCTGGCTAATCCAATCCAAGCCATTGTTTTGTTAATCTGGCCCTGGGCTGTTCAGAACAGCCACTGCTTCTAAATTACTGAAAATATACAGGATAAATATACAGTGATGTGAAATAATCCTTTCTGTGTGTCTGAGAGTGTTGAAAGTCACCAGGTCCTCATCTAGTAGAGTACATTCTCGAATACCTTTAGAATAAAAATACAGTATATATAAATATACAGTATAAATATTGCACAGTATACTGTAATGTTAAATAACCCATCCTGTTCTTTTTCCCTTCATACTGTAACAGTATCCTCATTGTGTCTGCGGTACAGTAGTTCATTGAGAGAGGAGAGGTTTTGTGTACATCATTACTGCTGTTTATATACTGTACATTTGACTGCACAAGCAGATTTGACGAACACAAGGCCCCCCCTCCCCTCTGGTGCACCCTTTTTCCTGGAACGACAAGAAAACAAAAACTTTGTTCAGTTACTGTACTGTACTGTATGTGCGTACTGTATTATGGTAGACCTACTGTACAGTAGGTGGCTGGTGCAGCTTTCTCTGGAAAGAAAAAATGGAGCAGTTAGTAGGCAGTTACTGTAGTATGTCAAACTAGTCTACTGTACTGTATACTGGAACTACTGTAAACTCTGACTATTGGGAAAGCTAAAATCTGTGCCATACTTACCTGTATCATAGTGTACCTACTGTACAATACTACAGCACTGTACTACTTTCCTGATGCTTGTCCATTGCGCGCGATGACAATGGGCAACACAGTGGCAATATGGTCTATATATTTATTGCATCGTTCCTCGGTGAGTACATCGTTCCAAAAACTCATTATGGCTGTATACAACTCGTCCTTCTTGGAGGGTTTCGCCACTTTACGGATGTGGTCCTTCAGCTGATGCCAGACCATTTCGATCGGATTGAAGTCTGGTGATCTGTGATTGGAAAGAAAGGACAATTAGTTTAAGAGATAGAGTACACAGTAAAAACAGTGGGGAACATATAAATGGGACACGGTCTACTACACTTACTCCGCTGGCGTCTTCACCCAGTTGATGCCGCGCTCAAGGATATGCGCCGTCGACGCGGTGTGCTTGGGATCATTGTCCTGGTAAAAGCGATGACCATTGGGAAAGTCTTGTGTGATGTATCGCACTATCACGGGCACAATGTTGTCTTGGAAGAAATCTTTATTCATGATTCCTATAGCAAGAAAAGAAAAGTGCTCAATAGTACAGTACAGTGCATACGGTAAGGCAACACTAGTCAAGTACAGTGCATTAGGCGGCATTATATTTGAGAAATTGTACCTTCAAAGACGACAATGCATCCCGGTCCACGCCTAGAGATGGCACCCCACACATGCAGCTTCACAGGGTGTTTTGGCCGTGGCTTCAAAGTTATGCGGCCTTTTTTGTGGAACGCAAATCTTGCAAATCTCTCCAGCGACACAGTAGACTCATCAGTGAAGATGCAATCCTGGAAAGTCTCACCGCTGTCGATCCATGCCTGGGCCTGGAGCACTCTTTTGATTTTGTTTGCGTCCCGTATCATGGGGTACGCTCTGTAATGACAATGAATAAAAAATGTTAGCGTCACAGCGCAGTACAGTTTGCAAAACAACATTTTTACTTTACAGTACAGTACCTCCTGTACTGTCCACTACTAACCTCACACGTCCATATTTCCATCCAATTCTGCGTCTCATCTTCTTTATGCTGCTCTCGGATACAGTCAGATTGTGGTTTTCCTGAAGAGTGTTTTTAACCCTTAATGCGCTCCTCTCATCATTCTCCTCACTTATTCTGTCCACCAGAAGAGTAGTCTCCCTACAATGCAAAGAAATTATATTGTGTTATTAATATGCAGCAATATAAAATGTATATTGTATACTGTACATGTAATGTTGTAATATACAGTAAATATAAATATACAAAAAATGTATACTGCTGTACTATAAATATAAATAGACAAAATATACAGTATACAGTACTGTTGTAATATAATAAATATACTATATAAATACGGTATACTGTTGTTATATCATAATAAATACACATCATATACTGTATATTCCGTTGTAAGATGAATTGCAATATACCAAAAGTGTATACTGCTGCACAAAAAATATAAATTGACCACACATACAGTACACTACAGTATATACTGTTGTAATATAATAAATATACTATATAAATACGGTATACTGTTGTTATATCATAATAAATACACATCATATACTGTATATTTCGTTGTAAGATGAATTGCAATATACCAAAAGTGTATACTGCTGCACAAAAAATATAAATTGACCACACATACAGTACACTACAGTATATACTGTTGTAATATAATAAATATACTATATAAATACGGTATACTGTAGATGTACACTACAGTTTTCTTTATTTTTTTTTGGTTAAGTTTTATAAATACAGTATACTGTACAGTACTTACGCATTTGTTACCCTTGGTGCCTTTTTGCGGTCTCTGTTTTTTCCTTGTGCATGATAGCACACAGTGCTTGATGGCACAACGAGGCCAGAAGCAGTTAACCAGCGCTGGATATCTGCAATTCGTTGTCCGCTCGTGTACATCTCCTTCATTCTCATGCTGAGATCCTTTGAAATCTTCTTAACAGGCATTGCTGCGAGTACTGTAGAAAGAAATACAAACACAAGAATGTGTATTCGATGTTTAGTCGATGTGTATTCAATGTGCAGTGAATCCACAAAATGGATGGTGTATTTATATGTTAATGACTCACATAACAGACCACCCACTTTCAACACCTGTACCTGGCCACCATGCATAAAAGGTTGTACACGTTGCATAGCCCACCACTTGCTGATCTTTATCTGAGGCATTGTCCAGATACTGCATTGTGCCTCCCGCTTACATGGAGCATCCCCGGTTCTATGGAAGAAAGAATCATCTCACCTCTGCTGTGCCTGCCACACTGAAAAAGAGAAAGGCAGTTACCGTTCCCAAGCCAAAGGCAAAGCGACAGGCTAAGGCCAACAAAGAAAACCTTCTGCTGACCCCAAAGGCTAAGGCTTTTAAAACACGTCAGCCTTATTATGTGAAGAAGAAATACGGTACTGTGCTCGGTTCGCAAGACGCATGGCAGCCAACTCACCGAATCCGCAGACCACTTGCTCCCATATGCTTCGACGACTCTGCTGTAGCTGTCCCGGAAATCTTCAGCCCGGCTTCTCCACCCCCATCTTCTCCGGTTCCATCTGAAGATGCTGCTGCCTCTGAAATCAACGGGTCACTGTCTCCTTTGCTCTTGGACGACTCTGCTTCTCTCCCGGAAATCCAGCGGTCACCTTCTCCATCCCTCTTCCACCACGCTGCAGCTTCTCCTGTACCGGGCATCCCCAGGTCACCTCTTCCACTCTCCATCGATGCCGCTTCTCTCCAGGGAACCCCCATCTCATCCTCCGTTGCACCCATCCCCCCAGATCTCCAGATGCCATGCACAAGCAGCTCGTTGGACCGGATCCTGAATGGGCTAAGTGTGGATCTCCCCGGGAATTCTAGTGTGCTGGCAAAGCTAGATCTGCTTCTGGAGTCGGTGCTACATATGGAGCAACGGCTGGATCAACGGATGCTACATATGGAGCAACGGATGGATCAACGGATGGACAAGATAGAGGCAGACATAGCGGGCATACATTATTTGCTCGGTGTTAATGCCCCTGTTTCCCCGACGCTGGAGCAGGGGGGTGACATGGATGTGATGCATGGTACCTTCGACCCCCTTCCATCACCAAGCACACCCCCTCCACCAGAAGATACAGTGTACTATGCTATTGAGGAGGACATGACAACCCCATCTAGACCACGCCAGGAGACAACCCGGCGACCACTACCGGAGGAAAGCTTCCTCCCAGACACCCTACCATTGCCCATCGCCTCAAGTACACCCGCTCCCAAAAGACTTCCTACACCCGCTCGCATACAAACAGTGCCCGACATCTCCCTGTGCGATCTGACACCGGCGCTGAGGGAGAAGTATAGGGTGAGGAGTGCTGGTATACCACACAAGTATGCCTTGATCATATTTAAACACCATGTTCCCTACACATTGTACTGCGAGTGGGTGTTCAAAGTGAACTATGATGGGAATCGCCAAAAAAATGCCCTTCCTGCCAATTTAAGGAAAAAGATTGTGGAAGAAATGCAGCGCTATTACCCTGTTACAGATCCTGTAATGAGAGGCGTTAGAGACTGCATTAATGGCGTTTTGCGCCATGCAAGGCATCGGCCATGGCTGGAAAATGGGGAGGACTTTCAGTGAGACCATACTGTAATGTTGTGCTGTACTGTACAGTACATGTTTTACCCTATAGTACCTGCTGTACTTAAACAAAGGATACTGAATGTTGTTGTGTGTTGCACGGTTTTTGTACTGTATTTGTAAATAAAAGTTTTTAGTGGCGACTTCAGCAATAAAAGAACTGGTTACTTTATCTCACACTCAGTACTACAAACTGCTTTTTGCTGCCAGACTGCAAACCCGCAAGACCAGCAACATTGTAACAAAAGAGCAATGAGCGCGCAATTGGCGTGGGAACTTCTGTTCTAAGGCCCCTATAAATAATATTCTTTATTTTATTTATAAACTCACATTTATAAACCCCGTCACCCACCCCCGCTAAACACAATAAAAAATAATCACACACAGCATCCCCGCAATAAATAAATAAATAAATACAAATAAATACATTTGAAATACATTTTTATTGATAGTGTAGATGTGCAGGGGGTCTCTGGAGCTGAACCGCACAGGTTTTAGGTCTGGGGACCCCGTGCCCCCCGAGATACAGGCCCCTTTAGGGGGTGCCGGTAGCCCTCTGCTTGGTTTAAAGGTCCGATCACGTGATCGCGGCCTGTAAACCAAGCAGAGCAGAGGGATACCGGCACCCCCTAAAGGGGCCTGTATCTCGGGGGGCACGGGGTCCCCAGACCTGAAACCTGTGCGCTTCAGCTCCGGAGAACATCTACACTGTGAATAAAACACACACATCATTAAAGAATCATTCTTTAGCTTAGCGGCTATGCGCTATGGTAAAGAAGCAGCATTTCTGTCTTTTTAATAATATTGTAGAGTGAGCAGGGGGTTCCCTGAGACAGAAATCTAATCTCAGGGGACCCCCTGCTCCTGCACAATATTATTAAAAGTTCAGAAACGAGGCTTCATTAGCATAGCGTATAGCCGCTAAGGTAATGAAGGGGTTAACGCATAATAACCAATAAATACATTCAATACACTACCCACTACCCATGGCAACCTCCGCTGCTGTACAGTAAAACAGAGAAAAAAAATAACACTTTCAAAGTAATGTCCCCTAACCCCTTAATCACCATAGCGGTTATTAACCGCTACAGTCATGAAGGGGTTAACCCACCCTCACCCACCACTTGGGACGCCTACTGTACATACCCTCCCACTCTAACCCCCCACCCCGTGAGGCCTAACCACCCTCAACCCTCACCCACTAACTACCCACAAGGGAGGCCTACCCACATACCGTTGGGGAAACACCCCACCCCCACCCCAGTACCCACAATAAAAACAGTACAATCACCCACAATAAACAGCATTCTATTTATTAAATACATTACCCACCCCCTGTGCCCCCCCCCTCATAAATACAAGATTTATTCTTTTACATTCAGGGTCCATAACGTAGCCCCACGCTAGTCCCCGGTGGGCTGGCAGGGCACCTGGACAGACCTACAGTTTACCAGCAGCATTCCACAGGTTCTGGAGGCCTGCTGGTGGATCCTGCCAGCACCATGGCGCTCAGGTGGTCTCCTTGGGTCACCGTGAGCCACAATTGGGTCCACACGGTAGGCCCAAGGATGTCTGGGAGCCCCGGGTCAAACCCACAGGTGTCTGCGGGGCCTCGGGTGGTTCCCATGGGGGTCTGGGGAACTCACGGGTGCTCACTACGGGTCCGCGGTGCCCCCACAGAAGTGGGACCACACATCATCATCCCCGCACCTACGGCTCGGAGGTGCCCCCACAGAAGTGGGACCACACATCGTCATGCCCGCAGACTACGGGTCCGCGGTGCCCCCACAGAAGTGGGACCACACATCATCATCCCCGCATGTGTCACCCGTGGAACCACCAGCCTGCTACCCTTTAGGATACCCGAGGATTCCCCGCGGGTGGTCTCCAGAGGTCCCACGCAAAACCACGGAAGTAACCCTGAATGTAAAAAAAATAAACCTGGCCTATACATTCAATACATACACCCTCCCCCCCAACACCTACAGTACAATAATGTGCAAAATAACTATTATCCAGATATGGATAATAGATTAATTGCCCATTATTAAAAACATTAACTAGCATATACAAATAAATAAAGTACTACTGACCTCATCAATACGAAGTGTCCGATGCCAGCGCCTTCCTTCTCTTGCCCACACAAAACATAGCCAAAACCAAGCCAATACATTGCAATTACATTCAGATATCAATTAACCCCTTAAACACCTTATCGGATAATAACCGCAAAGGTAATTAAGGGGTTAAGCCACACAGGCACGATACCCACCCTTCACCCATGAATTTGTACTGTGGCTTCATCATGCAACTATATATATATATACTGTATATATATACATACAGAGAGACAGAGAGAAAGAGAGAGAGAGAGATATATACAGTATATATATATACACACGTTATATACACACCCATGATAAACCAAATATACAGTACAAATAAATGTAGAAGGGTTATCAAAACCATACTGTTCTACAACCAAACACTTCTCCATACAGACACTACATTAAAAATCAATTTCCTTTAAAAATCCTAACTGATCTCACAATCTACTGTACTGTATATGATCACAAACCAATGAAAAAAGTCACATTCCAAAATGCATAAAATCTATGCACCATACTGTATACATTCTGCAAATTAATCAACGTAAACAAAAATCAATTAGCAATCATTATTTAGATCTCTAAACATTTCACACTCAATCATGAACAATGAAACCATTAACAGATTCACGCCTAGAGCAGAACAATTAAGCCTTTGAAAAAATATAAGTACCGACAAAAATACAACCTTTCCAAACCAAGCCTACAGTACCTACAGTATCCCTGACCTTCCTCAAACACACAATACAATACCAAGGAATAATACATCTATCTAATTTTAAAATACTTTAAACTCACAAAATAATTAAAAACACATCTAATCCAGCTTTTAAAACATCATCATTTCTTACCCTGAATGTATACTGTACAGTATATCTCTCTAGACATATATATTGTACATACATACATACAGTGGCAAGAAATGATATACCACAAAAAAATAAAAATACACAGGTTAAAAAACCTTTTGAAAAAATTAACAAGTTAAATAAAATACATTTCTTTACTGTAGTTCACTTACCATTACTTGCCCCCACCGACTCCCGTTGCCCAGCTTACTCACGAACCAATCCACGATCAGGAACCCATAAAATAATAAACCATTGAAAATAATAAACATTAAACTAAAAATCCAAACCAATCCACGGGTCTTCTACTTGTAATACACCTTCATCTGTATTCTTCTTTCTTCTATCTCCTTCCGGGCGGGGCAGGGCGTGGTCTTCTTTCCATCATCGGCCACGCCCTTGTCTTTTTCCTTCTCCGGCTTTGCTTCAATTGCCTTTAAGATGACGTCATGAAAAGGCACATGGCCGTGCACACATGGTACTAGAGCCAATCAGAGCGTGGGAACTTTATCCCTACTCTGATTGGCTCTGGTATACCATGTGTCAGGGGCTTGGGGGAGAAAGGATGTGACGTCAATGAAAACCTGTCACGTGGTACGGTAGCCAATCAGAGCGTGGGAACTTTATCCCTACTCTGATTGGCTCTGGTATACCATGTGTCAGGGGCTTGGGGGAGAAAGGATGTGACGTCAATAAGGATAAAGTTCCCATTGGCTACCGTACCACGTGACAGGTTTTCATTGACGTCACATCCTTTCTCCCCCAAGCCCCTGACACATGGTATACCAGAGCCAATCAGAGTAGGGATAAAGTTCCCACGCTCTGATTGGCTCTAGTACCATGTGTGCACGGCCATGTGCCTTTTCATGACGTCATCTTAAAGGCAATTGAAGCAAAGCCATTCTGATTGGCTGTGCTTTCATTCCCTTTAAGTGACGTCATCATTTTTTTATTATCGGCCAACACACATGGTTTTCACGGTCCAATCAGGACCGTGGGAACCATGACGCAAAATGTGACGTCATAGGCCTTTAAAAGCCTATGTCGTCTCATTTTGCAGCCAGACGCCGCGGAGGAAGGACCTCCGGAGAAGGAAAAAGACAAGGGCGTGGCCGATGATGGAAAGAAGACCACGCCCTGCCCCGCCCGGAAGGAGATAGAAGAAAGAAGAATACAGATGAAGGTGTATTACAAGTAGAAGACCCGTGGATTGGTTTGGATTTTTAGTTTAATGTTTATTATTTTCAATGGTTTATTATTTTATGGGTTCCTGATCGTGGATTGGTTCGTGAGTAAGCTGGGCAACGGGAGTCGGTGGGGGCAAGTAATGGTAAGTGAACTACAGTAAAGAAATGTATTTTATTTAACTTGTTAATTTTTTCAAAAGGTTTTTTAACCTGTGTATTTTTATTTTTTTGTGGTATATCATTTCTTGCCACTGTATGTATGTATGTACAATATATATGTCTAGAGAGATATACTGTACAGTATACATTCAGGGTAAGAAATGATGATGTTTTAAAAGCTGGATTAGATGTGTTTTTAATTATTTTGTGAGTTTAAAGTATTTTAAAATTAGATAGATGTATTATTCCTTGGTATTGTATTGTGTGTTTGAGGAAGGTCAGGGATACTGTAGGTACTGTAGGCTTGGTTTGGAAAGGTTGTATTTTTGTCGGTACTTATATTTTTTCAAAGGCTTAATTGTTCTGCTCTAGGCGTGAATCTGTTAATGGTTTCATTGTTCATGATTGAGTGTGAAATGTTTAGAGATCTAAATAATGATTGCTAATTGATTTTTGTTTACGTTGATTAATTTGCAGAATGTATACAGTATGGTGCATAGATTTTATGCATTTTGGAATGTGACTTTTTTCATTGGTTTGTGATCATATACAGTACAGTAGATTGTGAGATCAGTTAGGATTTTTAAAGGAAATTGATTTTTAATGTAGTGTCTGTATGGAGAAGTGTTTGGTTGTAGAACAGTATGGTTTTGATAACCCTTCTACATTTATTTGTACTGTATATTTGGTTTATCATGGGTGTGTATATAACGTGTGTATATATATATACTGTATATATCTCTCTCTCTCTCTCTTTCTCTCTGTCTCTCTGTATGTATATATATACAGTATATATATATATAGTTGCATGATGAAGCCACAGTACAAATTCATGGGTGAAGGGTGGGTATCGTGCCTGTGTGGCTTAACCCCTTAATTACCTTTGCGGTTATTATCCGATAAGGTGTTTAAGGGGTTAATTGATATCTGAATGTAATTGCAATGTATTGGCTTGGTTTTGGCTATGTTTTGTGTGGGCAAGAGAAGGAAGGCGCTGGCATCGGACACTTCGTATTGATGAGGTCAGTAGTACTTTATTTATTTGTATATGCTAGTTAATGTTTTTAATAATGGGCAATTAATCTATTATCCATATCTGGATAATAGTTATTTTGCACATTATTGTACTGTAGGTGTTGGGGGGGAGGGTGTATGTATTGAATGTATAGGCCAGGTTTATTTTTTTTACATTCAGGGTTACTTCCGTGGTTTTGCGTGGGACCTCTGGAGACCACCCGCGGGGAATCCTCGGGTATCCTAAAGGGTAGCAGGCTGGTGGTTCCACGGGTGACACATGCGGGGATGATGATGTGTGGTCCCACTTCTGTGGGGGCACCGCGGACCCGTAGTCTGCGGGCATGACGATGTGTGGTCCCACTTCTGTGGGGGCACCTCCGAGCCGTAGGTGCGGGGATGATGATGTGTGGTCCCACTTCTGTGGGGGCACCGCGGACCCGTAGTGAGCACCCGTGAGTTCCCCAGACCCCCATGGGAACCACCCGAGGCCCCGCAGACACCTGTGGGTTTGACCCGGGGCTCCCAGACATCCTTGGGCCTACCGTGTGGACCCAATTGTGGCTCACGGTGACCCAAGGAGACCACCTGAGCGCCATGGTGCTGGCAGGATCCACCAGCAGGCCTCCAGAACCTGTGGAATGCTGCTGGTAAACTGTAGGTCTGTCCAGGTGCCCTGCCAGCCCACCGGGGACTAGCGTGGGGCTACGTTATGGACCCTGAATGTAAAAGAATAAATCTTGTATTTATGGGGGGGGGGGGGCACAGGGGGTGGGTAATGTATTTAATAAATAGAATGCTGTCTATTGTGGGTGATTGTACTGTTTTTATTGTGGGTACTGGGGTGGGGGTGGGGTGTTTCCCCAACGGTATGTGGGTAGGCCTCCCTTGTGGGTACTGACTGGGTGGTTAGGCCTCACGGGTGGGGGGGGGGGGGTTAGTGTGGGAGGGTATGTAGGCATCCCGAGTGGTGGGTGGGTGAGGGTGGGTTAACCCCTTCATGACTGTAGCGGTTAATAACCGCTATGGTGATTAAGGGGTTAGGGGACATTACTTTGTATGTTTTAATTTTTGTGTCTGTTTTGCAGAAGCGGAGGGGCCATGGCCAGGATGGGGGGGGGGGTTAACGGTATGTGGGTAGGGGGTGAGGGTGGTTAGCAATGCAGGGAGGGAGATTTACTGGTAACAGAAACATCTATCTCCCTTCAATGTAATCTGTTTAAAGCCCCCTCCCCCCTAATGTGTGTTTCTGTAAAATCTCTCTCCCTTCAATGTACTGTAATCTGTTTAACAGAAACATTAGGGGGGAAGGGGCTTTAGGCCTTTATATCTCTCTCCCTTCAGTGTAATCTGCTTAACACAAACATTAGGGGGGAAGGGGTTTTTAAACAATGCTGCTGTGTATAATGTATAAGGTTTTTTACAATTAGATAGATGTAATCCTTGGTATTGTAAGGGTTAGTTTGTTTTTAAATTGTCTTTTCTGGTTGTTACTTACAGTATATATTGATTTTGGTTTACTTGCTTGGTTAAAATACTGTAGTTAAGTTGACTTGTTTGGAAGTGTTTGTACAGTATTTACTGGTAGAGTAGCTTGCAATTATATTGTTAACATTCATTTGCAGAATGTACAGTACTGTATATGGTGCATAGATTTAATGCTATGCATCATTTACAGTATACAATGTACTGTAAATGCAATGTACTGTGTGGATTGTAATGTTATGTTTTATACTGTACAGTATGCTATTCATTAACTTCATTGCTCTACACATCTAGGGATTTCATTCCACCTTACCACCTTTCCTACACATGATTTGTGCTGTAGGCATTGGTTACTGTACAGTATATTACTGTATGCTAATGCAGATGTGTGATGCTTTGAGACTGTCATTTATACTTTGACAAGTTTACCTTTTGGTGTGTAGTGTGCATTATCCTTAGCGTTGTATACAGTAGGTGCCTTTAAACCCAGTAACCTACTGTATTGTGATTCACTTTGATTCTCCCTAGTGTTTTTTGAGTCACTATCCTTTTCATGATTAGGGTTGACAGTGTGTGTCGTTCCCTAGTGCTGTTCATTAGTGTTTAAGGGTCCATGCCTCTTTTTTAAGTGTTTTTAAATCATGTACTGTTTATTCATCCCTTTTTGCACTGTGTCAAATAAATAAACAAATATATCAATTGCATACCTGAGTGCTCCCATACGGGTTACTTTTTTCTCTTTTCACTCACATACAGTATGTATATATATATATATATATATATATATATATAAATATAGCTGTATGATATATATATATATATATATATATATACACAGTGTATATATGTATACTGTATGTATATATATATATATATATATATATATATATATATATATATATATATATACAGTGTATATATATATACAAAGTATATACTGTACAGTATATATTTATTTCTCTTCATGTCTTTATTTATTTATTTATTTAGATTTATTTATTAATTGTGGGGCTGCTGTGCGTGAATTTTTTTTATTGGGGGTGGGGGGGGTGTTTGGCCCTCAGCACTCAGAAACACAGGCCAGACAGATTTAAACACACACACAATAGGGGGAGGTTTTTTTACATAGCTTGCAGGGAAGTTTAACGCACACACAATAGGGGGATAGGGGGAGGGTTTTTTACATAGATTAGAGAGAAGGCAGGGCGTTTTAAAAGCGAGAATAGGGGAGGGGGTTTTACATAGATTTTATTTATTTATTTAGATTTATTTATTAATTGTGGGGCTGCTGTGCGTGAATTTTTTTTATTGGGGGTGAGGGGGGTGTTTGGCCCTTGGTGTGAGTTTACGACTTGCAGCAGCAGCACAATGAATAAATATAAATAAATAAATAAATAAATGACAATAAATACATTTGAAATACATTTTTATTGATAGTGTACATGTGCAGGGGGTCTCCGGAGCTGAAGCGCACAGGTTTCAGGTCTGGGGACCCCGTGCCCCCCGAGATACAGGCCCCTTTAGGGGGTGCCGGTATCCCTCTGCTCTGCTTGGTTTACAGGCCGCGATCACGTGATCGGGACCTTTAAACCAAGCAGAGGGCTACCGGCACCCCCTAAAGGGGCCTGTATCTCGGGGGGCACGGGGTCCCCAGACCTAAAACCAACGCGGTTCAGCTCCGGAGACCCCCTGCACATCTACACTATCAATAAAAATGTATTTCAAATGTATTTATTGTCATTTATTTATTTATTTTTTGGCGGCTGCTGTGTGTGTGTATTTTTTTATTGTGGGTAGCGGGAGGGTGGGTGAATGGGGTATTCGCCCCAACGATGGTTGGGGAGGGCTTGCGGGGGGGGGGGGGGGGGGGTTGGGGTAGCGGGAGGGCTTAACCCCTTCATGACCGTAGCGGTATTAACTGCTACGATCGTGAAGGGGTTAAGTGCACCCGCAACCCCCCCCCCCCCCTCCCGCAAGTCGTAAACTCACACCAAGGGCCAAATACCCCCCTCACCCATCCCCACTACACACAATAAAGCGGGCACGGTGGGTTAACCCCTTCATTGCCTTAGCGGCTATCCGCTATGGTAATGACGCAGCATTTTCCGTATTTTTAATAATATTGATCAGGAGCAGGGGGGGGGGGGTTCCCTGAGCATTAATCATTAATTTCTGGCTCAGGGAACCCCCTGCTCACTGTACAATATTATTAAAATAATGCTTCTTTACCATAGCGCATAGACGCTAAGGTAAAGAACGAGTGTTTATTTATACTGTATATTGTATGTGTTTTATTGATACTGTACATGTGCAGAGGGTCTCCAGAGCAGAAGCGCACAGGTTTCAGGTCTGGGGACCCCGTGCCCCCCGAGATACAGGCCCCTTTAGGGGGTGCCGGTATCCCTCTGCTCTGCTTGGTTTACAGGCCGCGGTCACGTGATCGGGGCTTTTAACGCAGAGCTGGATACCGGCACCCCCTAAAGGGGCCTGTATCTCGGGGGGCACGGGGTCCCCAGACCTAAAACCAACGCGGTTCAGCTCCGGAGACCCCCTGCACATCTACACTATCAATAAAAATGTATTTCAAATGTATTTATTGTCATTTATTTATTTATTTTTTGGCGGCTGCTGTGTGTGTGTATTTTTTTATTGTGGGTAGCGGGAGGGTGGGTGAATGGGGTATTCGCCCCAACGATGGTTGGGGAGGGCTTGCGGGGGGGGGGGGGGGGGTTGGGGTAGCGGGAAAGCTTAACCCCTTCATGACCGTAGCGGTATTAACTGCTACGATCGTGAAGGGGTTAAGTGCACCCGCAACCCCCCCCCCCCCCTCCCGCAAGTCGTAAACTCACACCAAGGGCCAAATACCCCCCTCACCCATCCCCACTACACACAATAAAGCGGGCACGGTGGGTTAACCCCTTCATTGCCTTAGCGGCTATCCGCTATGGTAATGACGCAGCATTTTCCGTATTTTTAATAATATTGATCAGGAGCAGGGGGGGGGGGGGGTTCCCTGAGCATTAATCATTAATTTCTGGCTCAGGGAACCCCCTGCTCACTGTACAATATTATTAAATCTCTCTCTGCTGCAAACACATCTCGCCCCCAGTATGTGCAGTAATTTACTGAACATATACAGTACTGTAGAATAAATGCATAGTTTTATTTATTCGGGTTTATTACACAGTATACTGTATGGCCGGAAAACATCAGCATACAGTACAATATAATCCATCGAAATCCCCCCATTAGCCGTTTTCTTTTCTGAGGAAAAACAAAATGAAAAGTTTTAATGTACAGTAATGGTCAGCCCCCTAAAGAAGTTCCCAGCCAGCCCCACCAAAATAATACGGCAAAAATACAGTACTCACCATACTGTACAGTATTGTACTAAATTTCCCATTCAGCTTGCGCTGGCGCCGGCCCACTTCCAGTCCAGCTTTCATCATTTTGCAGAGGGACTAGCCCACCTGTAGTCAGCGGGAAATCGCTTAGGTACATGCAAGCTTCATCAAAACTGGCTGCGAAATCCATCTCAGAGTTGTAACCGACGGCGGGACCATGATGATAAGCTGGTGCTGCTGCTGGTTCTGGTTCTGGTTCTGGCGCATTGCTTGGCAGGGACTGTCGCTTCTTATTTCGTTTTAACACGACCCTTCGCCTTTTGCCGCCTCCATTATCATAGATACGGGAAAAACCCTGTGACACACACCAATACCCTCCAACAAATTGGGGCTCAATACGGTGAAAACAGGGGTCACTACATAACCTTTTCCTTATTGCATGCTTCCACAAATGAGGAGTTGGCGAAAATCTGTAAAAGTCATAATTTTCGATAAAATACTGATAAATTTGAACAACTGTTGCCATCTTATCCTCTGTTGCATTTATAGCGGCCCATATCAAATAAGCATAACTTCTGTCAGGTTTTTGGAACACGGGCTCCACTTGAACACTCATGTCTCTGTAGAATAGTGTAAGTGAAAATGATCTTTGTCTTTATTTAATACATTACTGTATGTAAAGCCTAAATTGATACATTTTTTGCAACTATTCCTTCAGTCTCAAGGACAAGTTACACAATAGCATACTGTACTGGGATAAAGTAACTTTTTTTTGGAAACGAAACAACTTGCAAAGGCCACACATTACTTAAGTCATGAGTTTATGCCATCTGGTGGACAATCGAAACATCGCAGCCTAGTAAATCATTCTCATTATCATTTAACAGATCAGGCCCCCGTCAGCCAGGCATGAACCGTGGCTGGGAAGGCAAACGCAACGAAGCATGCAAGAGGTGAGCAGCGGCGGATTCCAGGTTTCTGCCAGGTACAAACCAGGCATTTGCTCGAATAAAGTGTGTCGGTGCAGTACCAAAAGTTGTACAATATGTGTTCAATATCGTTAACCTTAGGAACTCGCAATTCACCCGAGTTCCTACTGTATTACAGGCTTCCACAGTAAACTGTAATACAGATTCAATTCAATCCCACCGCTGCAACCAGTTTTATTATAAGCCTGTCACGGTAACTTGTGAAGGGTTATAATATACACAAAATCTCTGGGTTGAATTGAACACGACTTAGATATAATAAATATAGTTTAATCCTTAAAGAAGGTGAACACACAAGATTGCACAAATAACATACAAGAATATAACACTTACTCAGGGTTTGGGGCAATGAAGCAATCAGGATCTGGATTGACAATTCATTCACTATACATGATACAAATAGATGTAGTAACAAAGACACTGGGTATAGGGCTTACACTAGTTTATATGGGATTCTAGCCCTATACCTTAACATTGGGTGCCAGGTATTGGTTAACAATTACCTGCACCCAATCCCTCCGTGCTAGCAAACGTGGGAAGCATTGTTGGACCATGCCCCCAGCTAGTTGGCACATGTGCACATTTTCCACCTGGGGTCTCATTTCACTAGCCCAACACTAAAGGAAAGGTGCCTTACAGTCTACCAGACACATATCTGGTCAGGAAATCCTTTGTCTGTAAGTGTGAATTACAACACTTGCAGACCACTCAAGCTCTGCGTTTCTCTGCCCTAGTGTACACAATCTGAGTGGTGAAGCCTTTGATCAGGGGGTCTGTTGTAGACAACTGGTAGCCCCCTTGCACATTAACATTTAGCAGAGCCAGTGTCTTTCACTGGCTTTTATACCAGACCCAAAATACAATACATTTCTTAATATCTAAACATATTAAAATAATCCGTTCGCCTGGGCCGAGCGGGCTGAAACCTGCCAGACCCTCATTCCGGAGGGCACTCTCCATGGTGGCCAAGTTTCAACTCGCTGCGACCCACCGGACTGGAGTTACACAAATGCAGTTTTAAAAGCACATTTACAAAAGTGGCTTTTTCTACCATGCAAGTCAATGGCAGAAACCCAAATGTAACAATTACCCTGACTCCGTTCTGTTGCTTAGAGAGGGCCAGTATTTGCCATACAGTCATGCCGGAACTATGACTACATGCTGACCAAATCTCAGCCATCTAGGCTGAACAGAACCGGAGATATGGGTTCCCTGTTTCTGCACATTTTGACTTAGCCGTTTTTACCTCGCGGCTTTTACCTCCGCCATTAGAGTAAATGGTGCGAACCTCGTATGGAGCGCGACCCTTTACCGGGGTCATTGATTGTCGGACCCTGTTGGGGTCGAGTGAATGGGTTCCTAGGATCTAGGGGCAAAAAGAATTTTATTCCGGGGTGCCCTAGAACCTAAGTTTCCCACGCCAATTGAACCTGAACTTAACCGGGGATTGATCAAAGCTCTTTTCAAGATAAAGTTTCCGCTTTTGCGGTCTGCGGTTTGGATGGCTGCCACCTCGTTCCTGGAGATCTGAATCGAGGAATCCCCATTGAAATACATTGCTCCATTGACTTTCAATGGGGAACCGCCGCTCCCCCTCTCGGGCACCACCTGCAGGTCTTCAACGATATCGGGCCCAAATCGCCGGAATCCCCATAGGATTACATGGAGCTGCAATGGCGACCTATGGAGAGACTGCAAAATGGAGCCTGCAAAGACGGGAAAAAGGAACAAAGGGCTATAATCACCAAATTAACATTAACACTTTCCCTCCCGACTGGATCCCAGTGTGAGTGTTGGTGAAGACACTCGAATGGGGAAAATACATATTCACAGTGGGATATAAATTTGATACTGAAGCAGGGGCGTAAACACAGTACTGGACCTCAGTCCAGATAACCACTCGCCTCCCAGGTGAGGGCAGGGGGTGGCCAAATGGGGTGTAACCCCTTTAATACCGGGCCAAACCCCTCTCCCTCGACAGTAAGCATAAACATATTTACCATCAATCAATTAATCTAATCACAAATCAATTACTATCCAATCAAATTCAATAACACAAATCACTATTCAATTCCTAAAACCAAACCATTGTTAAAACAATTCTACTTCAAAGTATCCACCATCATACAAAATGTAACTACCAAAAATAAACCAATATTAAAAAGCAAGCCCCTGAAATATACTATTGCAAAGACCCTCAAAAATTAAATTTATCTAAATAACAATTACATTACACACCAATTTCTAACCAAAGCTGCAAAATACATTTTAAAAACATCAAAAGAACATAAATAAATCTTTGCAAAACAATCTTTTATACCATTGTATATTTTTTACAACCTTATTTCTTCCTATTACCATCTCATATTAGGGACATGTTGCATGTCATTAGCTCCACCTCTGATTTCACCTGGAAGGACACTTTTTTGTGGGTCACATGTGATGTCTGCTCACTTTACACGTGTAATGATAACAATAAAGGGTTAGGTGCTATAGATCACTTTTTACAATTAGATTCACTGTTACACACATTACAAAGAGAGTTTATTTTGGCATGCATTAAATTTATATTATCTCACAATTATATTTTATTTAATGGCACTTATTATTTACAAACCTGTGGAACGGCCATGGGTGCCAGATTCGCCCCCAGCTATGCCAACTTCTTCATGGGGTTGTGGGAGAACCTCCATGTTTGGGGGAATGCACGGCTGGCGGCGGGTCTGGTTTTCTATGGCCGTTTCATTGACGACATCATTTTGATCTGGGACGGTGATAAAGGCCAACTGGAGGACATTCTGGATTCATTCAATTGTAATGATATGGGTATACAGTTCACCTATCATATTCATCTAGACACTGTGGTATTCCTCGACCTTGAACTATTTATTGATAAAACAGATATGAGTATTAAAAGTAAGACACATTTTAAACCTGTCTACTAAAATCTATTTGCAGTACAGTAGCAATCACTATAAAAAGTGGTTAAACAATGTGCAAAAAGTCAGTTCTAAAGGATCCGACGCAACTGTTCTCTGAATACTGATTTCAGTGCTCAGGGTGAGATCCTGACTAATAAAATTCTTGACAAAGGCTATGATAAGAATGTGGTAAGAACGGCATTCCGTGAAGCAAGTCATACTGATAGGGTGTCCAGGGCCAAGTCAGAATCGAGCAGATATGAGAAAATTGAACACACTGCTACTCAGACTGTCCCTAAATTTATTACACAATATAGTCATTTATCATCCCAAATCATACAAGTACTGCTGCGGCCGAGTTTATTCGAGCATTTGCCCGTTCTCGGCCGCAGCAGTAACCTGGCGCGCGCCGGAGGGTGCCGGGCGCGCGCCGAAGCAGCGGAAGAGCGCCCTCCGATCGGGGCGCTCTCCCTCCTGCTGCCGGGTCCGCCGGGTCCCCCGGAACCCCCTGCCGCCGTCCCCCACATCGCGGGACACCAGGGCTCCCTCGGGGAGCCCTGGACGCGCGTGCAGGGGGCGCTGGCACCCAATGACGCGTGACCGCGCATCGGTGACGCGCGGCACGCCGAGGGAGTGGGGCTAGCAAGCCGGGGCATCCCCCGGCTTGCGGAACTAGCCCTGCTCGGATTAAGTGTGTCGGTAGTGTATTTAATAAACATTGGAGTATCATTCAAAATGACCCTATTATTGGGTCTCTAGTCCCTACACGAGACCCAATAATTTTTAAAAAGGCAAGGAGCTTAAAAACAATTATAGCTCCTAGTAAATTGAAGTCTCCACAGAATACACACTTAGGCAATTCTATGAATCCATTACCCAAGGTCAACTTCTCATGTGGGTGAAGTCATTGTATCACGTGTAGGCATCTGAATAAAAATCATAGATTTACTTCACACAGCAATGGTACTTCCTATGAAGTAAATGGTTACATCAACTGTTTGAGTATATATGTGGTATACCTGATATCATGTCAGTGCAGCCTGCAATATGTGGGCCGCACTTCTAAAGCCCTAAGTTTTAGATTCCTTGAGCATCGAAGAAATGTAATTCATGGTTATCAATTACATAATCTATCACGTCACTTCACTAATATTCATGGTAAAAATCCTTGCTGCCTTTCCATCATGGAGGAAAAGAAGGGATCCAGCGCTCCATGGATTTTGAATAAGAAAATGTATTGTGCCACACAACGTTTCAACCTTATGGTCTTTATCAAGTGACTAGGCCTAGTCACTTGATAAAGACCATAAGGTCGAAACGTTGTGTGGCACAATAAATTTTCTTATTCAAAATCCGTGGAGCGCTGGATCCCTTCTTTTCCTCAGTGTACTTTGGATTTTATGGCAGGTACTTCCTTGAACCAGCAGCACCGGTAAATTGTATGCATTTTTTCTATTTGTGGAGTGCAGCCTTATCCCCTCTTACAGCCCTTTCCATCATGGGCATAGAACATATTCCACCCTCCTTTTTGGGGGGTGACAGATTCAAACAGTTTTGTATTAGGGAAAATTATTGGGTTTATGTTGTGGGGACACTACACCCCAATGGCCTTAATGATACCATTGATATCAGCACAGTGGTATAAATTCACATATTTCTTATTCCTTTGCAATTTTTGATCTCTGCAAGTGACGGTTCTCTCTAGAGGTCTGGTTTGAACAAGGCATCTTGTTCCCTCCGGTGGCATCTGTCATTTGGTAAAATCCAATTTAATATTGTCAATTTTTATACATGGTTCATCTAGTTTGATTTTACACTAGTTATTCACATGGGTTGGCTCCTCTGGAGGTCTGGGTTGAACAAGTTTTCTTGTTCCTTCCGAAGTATGCTTGTCTTGTATTATAAATGATGAATTATGTGTTGATTCATTATACTAGTCACCAATATATATTAATGTATTACTGTTATTATTATTGATATTATTTATCTAGTGAAGATAATATATAATATATAGTTTACTTATACAATTAATATTTACAAACACTTACTATTATCACATATGTTTATTTTGTTCACGTTAGTTTAATATGTAGCTGCCAAAAAGCCACCATTGGTCTCTTCATCTGCGCTCTGTTCTCTTTGTTTATCCTCCTCTAATGTTGATCATTCAATTGTATTTATTCATTCTACCCATCATGTATATAGTTTTTGGTTTAATTTTTTCTTTGAATTATGATATTAATATTTGCATATCATGTATTATACATTGATGGTGATGGGCACATTTTGTGTAATGCATTGATTCCTTCTGTGTCTCTTTCTTCTCCCATTAGTTATATTATCCTTTTACGCAGTTCAACCCAATATACAGGCATGTATAATTCTTTATGTGCTTGTATGGATTGGTTATTTCTCACTACTCTGAAAGTATTGTGTCAGGGTTCTGCTCGCCACAAACCAGGGTCGGACCGCGAGGCTGAGGTGGGGTTGTAAAAGCACCGACCTGAGACCGCGCAGGCTGATCCGGATTGCGCAGTTCGTTGTCAAAAGTAGCAGGATCAGGAAAGGAGAAGACAGCGTCGTCGTTGTACAAGCCAGGGTCAGGACAGGAGATATCAGGATAAATATTGTTCAGGCAAGAGTTCGGCAACAGGTAATCAGGAGAGCCCCGCTTCAGCTTAGGAGCGCGGGGTTGGCCTCTGCGCGAGCGACGACCATGGCCCATTGTACTGGTCACAGGAGATGGTAGGCAGACCAGAATAGCACACCGCTTTGCTGCACGGGTGCACCAGTGCTACAGCGCAAGAGTCCTGAGCGGCTGGGGAATCCTCTGTAACAGCGCAGGAACCAGGACACGGCCTCTCTAGATTAGGGAAAGAGTAGGCCCCAGGAACCAGGAAGCTGAAGATCCACAGGGAACCCTCCGCTACAGTGCAGGAATCAGGAGACTGAAAGGCGCGGGAGATACCTTTGCCTCAGTGCAGGAAAGCAGGAAGCTGAAGACATAGGGGATACCTTTGCTTCAGCGCAGGAGAACAAGCGGGAGCTTGAAGGAAGCTGAAGGACGCAGGGCGGAACCTCCGTATCAGCATAGGAGAACAAGCGGCTTGAAGGGAGCTGAAGGACGCAGGGCGGAACCTGGTATCAGCATAGGAGAACAAGCGGCTTGAAGGAAGCTGAAGGACGCAGGGCGGAACCTGGTATCAGCATAGGAGAACAAGCGAGGGCTTGTGGCAAAACAGTAGACATCCAGTTAGGACTATGCTCGGCCGGGAGCATTATGGGAAGACAGTACTTAAAGGCCAGCGGGCCAATCCCCGGAGGGGGGTGTGAAGGTACTGCTCCAATGAATGAATGCAAGTCTAGGTTGCAGTGATAGGCTGCACAGCTGCAGTAGATACCAGAGGGAGTGTGTATTGCTTTGATGAGTAAATCCAGGCTGCAGCAAACCTCAGGAGAGCTGATCCAGAACTGCACCGGTCTGCAAGGTAAGGCAACCAGTAAACCGTGGAGCGGATTCCTTACATATTGTTACAGCACACTATATATTGTTTTATCATTATATATTGTTATTATTCTGATTTATTCTATTCAGTACTAGCAGTGAAAGTGGTTAATAATTGGAAACACTCTCATGTTTTCAATTACGCAATTAGCCTTGTCTAGCTATGATTGGTTAACATATGTATATAATAGGTTTGCAGTTCCATGTCATTTATATACCCCTTTATGAAGTCTTAAGGACTTCAGAATCATTTTATATGTTTTTATATGCACATCCACATACATATTGGCATTTGGACTCTATTTTGAATGATACTTCGTTCGAGTCTGACGGATACAGAGTGCCTTGCGGTGAGGAGTTAGAAACAAGCTCCCGCTGACGTCACAGTTCTCGTGGGACTCTGACTGGTGGTGAATTGCTGTAACGGATCCGCACCTTAGTTTACTGTTTGCCTTGCCTTACAGACATGTGCAGCCCTGGAACACTGCTCCTGATATTTACTGCAGCTCCACCCTGGGTTCACTCATCAAAGCAATGCTGTCACATGCCCCTTCTGCAATGCTGTCACATGCCCCTTCACTGACCTTTAAAGACACCTTTCCCCACAATGCTTCCCTGCCGAGCATAACCCTTCCTGGTTGTCACAAGTGTTCTGCCACAAGCCCTAAGGCTTGGCTCTGTTGTGTACTAATCTCTCAAATTTCTATTCCCTAGTTCACGCAGCGGTCTGTTCCTGTCTCCTGTGCTGAAGCGGAGTACTCTCCATGTAAACTTCAGCTCCCTGTTTCCTGAGGCCAGCTGCTAGTCTCACACAGCGGCCTGTTCCTGTCTCCTATGCTGAAGCGGAGGTCTCTCCAGCCTTGACTTAAGCTCCCTGTTTCCTGAGGGCTACTATCCTTTCACAGCAGAGCCTATCTACTGGTACCTGGGGCCTGCTGCTCATTCTCCATTGCAGAGGCCGTGTCCTGGTTCCTGTGCTGAAGCGGAGGTCTCTCCAGTGTTGACTTCAGCTCCCTGTTTCCTGAGGCTTGCTGTCCTTTCTCAGCAGAGCCTATCTACTGGTTCCTGGGGCCTGCTGCTCATTCTCCATAGCAGAGGCCTGTCCTGGTTCCTGTGCTGAAGCGGAACACCTCTCGTGTATACTTCAGCTCCCTGCTTCATGTGGTCTGCTGCCCTACCCATAGCAGAGGCCAGTCTATGAGTCCTGAGGTCTGTAGCTCTCTCTCTCTCCTTGCACAGGCCTGCTCTGGACTCTTGCGCTGAAGCACTGGTTTACCAGTGCTGCCTGGTGGTGTGCCCACTCCGGTCTGCCTATCCCTTCCTGAGACCAGTACCATGGGCCATGGTCACCGCACGCGCAGAACCCACGCTCACGCTTCTAAGCTGAAGCGGGGAACTTCTGATTACCTGTTGCCGAACTCCTGCTTGAATAACGTTTATCCTGATCTCTTCAGTCCTGGCCATGGCTTGTTCACTGATGATGCTGCCTTCTCCAGTCCCGACCCTGCTATGTACGACTGTGAACTGCGCAATCCGGATCAGCCTGCGCGGTCTAAGGTCGGTGCTTATACAACCCTACCTCAGCCACACGGTCCGACCCAGGTTTGTGACGAGCACAACCGTGACAGTATGCTCGGTCCCACAAACTCGGACCTCCCTGTGGTGAGGGTTGGCAAGTTTCTGTCTGAAATCCTGTCCCGGCCTGCAGACCAGTACCAGTATCTATGCGAAATACTACCTCGGATTGAAGGTCTGTATATGTATGAAGGTTTAACCCCTTTGCAAAAAAGATGCCGTTATGATCTCATTAGTAAGGCTATTTGCCTCAAGGACTTAAAACAGTTACTGGCCAGTTGTGTTCGCTCCCCTGGTTCCCCTTTAACCTGGGATAACGTGAACCCTGTGGAACTGGTCGACGCCCAGGAGACACTCCGTGCCCTGGCCTTATCACTGGACCTTCTCGTAGAACGAGAGGACCATCTCTTCATTTTGGCTCTCGCACAAAACACACTCTGTGTACTTTCCCTGACTTTAGACATTTGCATAAAGAAACAGGACCCTCTCCTAGCCAGCTACGCTTGCCCCTTGGCAGTCACCCTGTGCTGCCAGTCCTGTCGCCATACCTGGGGACGTATCTCCCTCTTCAGGAAATGACCAAACTGTCCCACTATCACTGCCCCCTAACGCAGAAGCTGCCATGGTCCCTAGCCCTGATTGTACGCCCGGTTACTCTGACCCCAATGATATGTCTACGTTAACCCCTGCCGATCAGCCCTGTGAGGTTCCCCTGGAGTATACGTATATTTCTCTAGCCAATACTAAGGCTCTAGTGTCCGAGAACGAATCCATTTTCCCTCTATTTCTAGCTCAGAATCCCTAACTTCTGTACTTGAGCTTAGTCCTGTCTTAACCCCTGCTAGCCAGGTCTATGAGTTTCCCACTGTAAATCCCTGTATTTCTCAGGTCTGTGTGTCTCTCTCACAGTGTAAGCTCTCTTTACTCTCTCTTTCTAACTCTGAATCTCCCATTCCAGCCCTTGAGGTTTTTCCTGCTTTAACCCCTGCTAGGCAGTCCTGTGCACTCTCCCCGTCAGAGAAATAATCCCTTCTTCTTCCAGGTTCTAAGCTTGAATTTCTAAGTTCTGTTCCCAGGGTCATTCCTGTATTAACCCCTATGGGGCAGGTCTCTGAGTCTCCTTTGGTAACTCCCTGTTCTCCGCCAGCCATGGTCACGTCCGTAGCTCCAGAGGAGAAATCCCTTGTCTCGCCTATTACAGAGGAAAAACTCTCTATATTCTACTCTCAGGTACTATCTGCATTAACCCCTGTAAATTCTTGCTGCCTTCAAGCTAATGCCTTCGTTCTAGCCTCAGAGAATGAGTCCCCAAGTCTGACAGCAGAGGTTGCATTGAAGGATTCCCCTAACCTTGCGGAGTCCTTAGATATTCTTTGCTATAAACCCCCTGCTTCAGCTCAAGTTTCTGCTGCCTTGACTCCTGAAACTTCGGCTAAAGTTCTGGTTCCAGTTAAATATATTCAGGTAACAGGTTTTTCCCTAAGTTTGGTCGCAGAGTTCCCACTCCCGGGTATTTCGCTGAATCAGTCTGTCACCCAGAGAGCGGTGATTCATGCTTCAGCGCATAGTCCCCACGTTGTGGAATCTGCAGTGATTTCTGGTTTCCCAGACAATCCTTACCAAATACCCTCTTCAGAGACCAGTACAGTTATGATTACCCCCCTTGTACTGTCTGTGTTCTCCTTTTCTCAAAGCTTAGGGTTAAAAGCGAAGAGTGGTCATTATGCCCCTCCTGGGGTTCATGTTGTGTTCCCAGGAGTGTTTGCTGACACACTGCCTTCACTCAAAAGTGACGCTTTTTAATATGTGCTAGCTAGAAGCCTGCACACAGTTTCCCCTCTCTCTGAAATTTGCCTTGTCGGTCCTGATACTCTGATAGGTAAAAACCTCCCTTCAGATTCAGAATCTCCTTCTATAGAGGCCGTCCTTGCTTTTGGTTCCCCTGATTTCTCTGCCCATGCAAACCCTCCAGGGATCAGCATATCTGTTGTTACGCCCTTAGTACAGTCTGAGACCACCCTGTCTATATTACTAGTCCTAGTATTTAAATCTGAGCTATTTAGTTCCTTCCCTTGCTAAACCTCAGCCCCTCGGCACTGCGTCTAAATATGCCCCAGCAACCGTTGGGTTACTCAGGGTAAAAATTAAGACTCCTGTCTTAAAGGGTACTTTCTCACACATGTCCAGCAAACCTAGAACCTCAGTGATTGATTCTAAGTCACTTATCACTATATCTGATTTTCTCACTAGTCAAACCCAGACACCCTCACCACTGGCTAGGAGTCCCGTTATCAGAATTTTTGCACTAGTAAACATGCCGATTTATGTTTTTGTCATGACAAGCACCCCTGTTGTTAGAGCCCTTGCCGTTTTGGATAAGACTCCTTTTGCTTCTAAGGCTTCTGCTATTAAGAGTCTTCATGGTTCCAACTTGCCGCTTGTTGTCTCTTTAACTCCCATCATTACTCCCCCATTATCTGTCACTGACTCTCAAGCACCAGCTCCTAACGCTAGTTCTCCTATCGGTACTCCTGCATTGCTAGATGTTTCTGTTATGGATTCCGAGCCTCCAGCCTCGGGGTCGATTCCTTTTCTCGCTGCTGCTTTTGTAGTCTCTCAGGTCCCTGTCACTGAAGTACAGACTTCAGCTTCTGATGCTAGCTTCCCTTCCTCCGCTACCCCTGCTCTGCCTGATTCTCAAGTTCCTGATATTAAAGCCCCAAAGCCTATTCCTACTCCCCAGACAATACTATCTCCCACTGAGGGTTCTACAGTATTTGGGAGCTCCACTGCTGTTTGCTTCTCTGCCTCTGTGAAACCATGGTTTTCCCCCTCGGAACCTTCTGTTGCCCCTGTTATTTCCTCTGAGTTGGAAATACTCTGTACGTATCCCAAGATTTCGGTCTCTATGTCTGGTTTACTGTTTGCTTTGTTACCTTCCATACCAATACCTGGAAATGCTCCCACCCACCCTATAGCCTCGCTGACCACTACCTGGGAGACCTCTGGAGGAGAAAACCCTCTCAAATTCCTACATGCAGAGGTCAGCCAAGACTTTGTCGGTCCTGAAGGTCACCCTGGTAGATTCGATCAACTATCGATGCCGCTTATCCTGAACTTTGGTCCCATTACTAAAGACTGGGCTCCCAGTGGGGTTTCTTCTGCCGTTTCTGCTCTGGAAACCCCTGGTTCTTCACAGCCCTGGATTCCCAAGCCATTTCGCGTGGCGAGCCATGTACCAATGTTGTCTCTACCACCACTCTCATATCCTAGAACAGTACTCACCAAAGAACTGCTCGTTTACGGATCCTCTTTCCGCCTAAAAAACTTTAGGAACAACTCAATGTCCCGAGACCCATGGATGGTCCTGTCTGGCCGCAGCTCTCACTGGGGGGTGCGGGTACGCAAAGGAGTGCCCACGAGTCTCTGGACCATGACTCTAATCCCAATCCAAGACAGTTCAGGAACAATTCCAGGTCCCCCAACTCTATGAGTGGTCTTATTCGCCCGGAGGTCTCACGTGAAGGGGGGCACTGTAACGTATCTGCACCTAAGTTTACTGTTTGCCTTGCCTTACAGACCTGTGCAGCCCTGGAACACTGCTCCTGATATTTACTGCAGCTCTACCCTGGGTTCACTCATCAAAGCAATGCTGTCACATGCCCCTTCTGCTATTGGTTCACTGACCTTTAAAGACACCTTTCCCACAATGCTTCCCTGCTGAGCATAACTCTTCCTGGTTGTCACTAGTGTTCTGCTACAAGCCCTAAGGCTTGGCTCTGTTGTGTACTAATCTCTCAATGTTCTATTCCCTAGCCTATCTACTGGTACCTGGGGCCTGCTGCTCATTCTCCATTGCAGAGGCCGTGTCCTGGTTCCTGTGCTAAAGCGGAGGTCTCTCCAGTGTTGACTTCAGCTCCCTGTTTCCTGAGGTTTGCTGTCCTTTCTCAGCAGAGCCTATCTACAGGTTCCTGGGGCCTGCTGCTCATTCTCCATAGCAGAGGCCATGTCCTGGCTCCTGTACTGAAGCGGAGCACCTCTCGTGTATACTTCAGCTCCCTGCTTCCTGTGGTCTGCTGTCCTACCCTTAGCAGAGGCCAGTCTATGAGTCCTGAGGTCTGTAGCTCTCTCTCTCCTTGCACAGGCCTGCTCTGGACTCTTGCGCTGAAGCACTGGTTAACCAGTACTGCCTGGCGGTGTGCCCACTCCAGTCTGCCTATCCCTTCCTGAGACCAGTACCATGGGCCATGGTCGCCGCACATGCAGAACCCACGCCCATGCTCACGCTCCTAAGCTGAAGCGGGGAACTTCTGATTACCTTTTACCGAACTCCTGCTTGAATAACGTTTATCCTGATCTCTCCTGTCCTGACCATGGCTTGTCCACTGATGATGCTACCTTCTCCAGTCCCAACCCTGCTATGTACGACTGTGAACTGCGCAATCCGGATCAGCCTGCGCGGTCTAAGGTCGGTGCTTATACAACCCTACCTCAGCCACACGGTCCGACCCAGGTTTGTGACGAGCACAACCGTGACAGTATGCTCGGTCCCACAAACTCGGACCTCCCTGTGGTGAGGGTTGGCAAGTTTCTGTCTGAAATCCTGTCCCGGCCTGCAGACCAGTACCAGTATCTATGCGAAATACTACCTCGGATTGAAGGTCTGTATATGTATGAAGGTTTAACCCCTTTGCAAAAAAGATGCCGTTATGATCTCATTAGTAAGGCTATTTGCCTCAAGGACTTAAAACAGTTACTGGCCAGTTGTGTTCGCTCCCCTGGTTCCCCTTTAACCTGGGATAACGTGAACCCTGTGGAACTGGTCGACGCCCAGGAGACACTCCATGCCCTGGCCTTATCACTGGACCTTCTCGTAGAACGAGAGGACCATCTCTTCATTTTGGCTCTCGCACAAAACACACTCTGTGTACTTTCCCTGACTTTAGACATTTGCATAAAGAAACAGGACCCTCTCCTAGCCAGCTACGCTTGCCCCTTGGCAGTCACCCTGTGCTGCCAGTCCTGTCGCCATACCTGGGGACGTATCTCCCTCTTCAGGAAATGACCAAACTGTCCCACTATCACTGCCCCCTAACGCAGAAGCTGCCATGGTCCCTAGCCCTGATTGTACGCCCGGTTACTCTGACCCCAATGATATGTCTACGTTAACCCCTGCCGATCAGCCCTGTGAGGTTCCCCTGGAGTATACGTATATTTCTCTAGCCAATACTAAGGCTCTAGTGTCCGAGAACGAATCCATTTTCCCTCTATTTCTAGCTCAGAATCCCTAACTTCTGTACTTGAGCTTAGTCCTGTCTTAACCCCTGCTAGCCAGGTCTATGAGTTTCCCACTGTAAATCCCTGTATTTCTCAGGTCTGTGTGTCTCTCTCACAGTGTAAGCTCTCTTTACTCTCTCTTTCTAACTCTGAATCTCCCATTCCAGCCCTTGAGGTTTTTCCTGCTTTAACCCCTGCTAGGCAGTCCTGTGCACTCTCCCCGTCAGAGAAATAATCCCTTCTTCTTCCAGGTTCTAAGCTTGAATTTCTAAGTTCTGTTCCCAGGGTCATTCCTGTATTAACCCCTATGGGGCAGGTCTCTGAGTCTCCTTTGGTAACTCCCTGTTCTCCGCCAGCCATGGTCACGTCCGTAGCTCCAGAGGAGAAATCCCTTGTCTCGCCTATTACAGAGGAAAAACTCTCTATATTCTACTCTCAGGTACTATCTGCATTAACCCCTGTAAATTCTTGCTGCCTTCAAGCTAATGCCTTCGTTCTAGCCTCAGAGAATGAGTCCCCAAGTCTGACAGCAGAGGTTGCATTGAAGGATTCCCCTAACCTTGCGGAGTCCTTAGATATTCTTTGCTATAAACCCCCTGCTTCAGCTCAAGTTTCTGCTGCCTTGACTCCTGAAACTTCGGCTAAAGTTCTGGTTCCAGTTAAATATATTCAGGTACCAGGTTTTTCCCTAAGTTTGGTCGCAGAGTTCCCACTCCCGGGTATTTCGCTGAATCAGTCTGTCACCCAGAGAGCGGTGATTCATGCTTCAGCGCATAGTCCCCACGTTGTGGAATCTGCAGTGATTTCTGGTTTCCCAGACAATCCTTACCAAATACCCTCTTCAGAGACCAGTACAGTTATGATTACCCCCCTTGTACTGTCTGTGTTCTCCTTTTCTCAAAGCTTAGGGTTAAAAGCGAAGAGTGGTCATTATGCCCCTCCTGGGGTTCATGTTGTGTTCCCAGGAGTGTTTGCTGACACACTGCCTTCACTCAAAAGTGACGCTTTTTAATATGTGCTAGCTAGAAGCCTGCACACAGTTTCCCCTCTCTCTGAAATTTGCCTTGTCGGTCCTGATACTCTGATAGGTAAAAACCTCCCTTCAGATTCAGAATCTCCTTCTATAGAGGCCGTCCTTGCTTTTGGTTCCCCTAATTTCTCTGCCCATGCAAACCCTCCAGGGATCAGCATATCTGTTGTTACGCCCTTAGTACAGTCTGAGACCACCCTGTCTATATTACTAGTCCTGGTATTTAAATCTGAGCTATTTAGTTCCTTCCCTTGCTAAACCTCAGCCCCTCGGCACTGCGTCTAAATATGCCCCAGCAACCGTTGGGTTACTCAGGGTAAAAATTAAGACTCCTGTCTTAAAGGGTACTTTCTCACACATGTCCAGCAAACCTAGAACCTCAGTGATTGATTCTAAGTCACTTATCACTATATCTGATTTTCTCACTAGTCAAACCCAGACACCCTCACCACTGGCTAGGAGTCCCGTTATCAGAATTTTTGCACTAGTAAACATGCCGATTTATGTTTTTGTCATGACAAGCACCCCTGTTGTTAGAGCCCTTGCCGTTTTGGATAAGACTCCTTTTGCTTCTAAGGCTTCTGCTATTAAGAGTCTTCATGGTTCCAACTTGCCGCTTGTTGTCTCTTTAACTCCCATCATTACTCCCCCATTATCTGTCACTGACTCTCAAGCACCAGCTCCTAACGCTAGTTCTCCTATCGGTACTCCTGCATTGCTAGATGTTTCTGTTATGGATTCCGAGCCTCCAGCCCCGGGGTCGATTCCTTTTCTCGCTGCTGCTTTTGTAGTCTCTCAGGTCCCTGTCACTGAAGTACAGACTTCAGCTTCTGATGCTAGCTTCCCTTCCTCCGCTACCCCTGCTCTGCCTGATTCTCAAGTTCCTGATATTAAAGCCCCAAAGCCTATTCCTACTCCCCAGACAATACTATCTCCCACTGAGGGTTCTACAGTATTTGGGAGCTCCACTGCTGTTTGCTTCTCTGCCTCTGTGAAACCATGGTTTTCCCCCTCGGAACCTTCTGTTGCCCCTGTTATTTCCTCTGAGTTGGAAATACTCTGTACGTATCCCAAGATTTAGGTCTCTATGTCTGGTTTACTGTTTGCTTTGTTACCTTCCATACCAATACCTGGAAATGCTCCCACCCACCCTATAGCCTCGCTGACCACTACCTGGGAGACCTCTGGAGGAGAAAACCCTCTCAAATTCCTACATGCAGAGGTCAGCCAAGACTTTGTCGGTCCTGAAGGTCACCCTGGTAGATTCGATCAACTATCGATGCCGCTTATCCTGAACTTTGGTCCCATTACTAAAGACTGGGCTCCCAGTGGGGTTTCTTCTGCCGTTTCTGCTCTGGAAACCCCTGGTTCTTCACAGCCCTGGATTCCCAAGCCATTTCGCGTGGCGAGCCATGTACCAATGTTGTCTCTACCACCACTCTCATATCCTAGAACAGTACTCACCAAAGAACTGCTCGTTTACGGATCCTCTTTCCGCCTAAAAAACTTTAGGAACAACTCAATGTCCCCGAGACCCATGGATGGTCCTGTCTGGCCGCAGCTCTCACTGGGGGGTGCGGGTACGCAAAGGAGTGCCCACGAGTCTCTGGACCATGACTCTAATCCCAATCCAAGACAGTTCAGGAACAATTCCAGGTCCCCCAACTCTATGAGTGGTCTTATTCGCCCGGAGGTCTCACGTGAAGGGGGGCACTGTAACGTATCTGCACCTAAGTTTACTGTTTGCCTTGCCTTACAGACCTGTGCAGCCCTGGAACACTGCTCCTGATATTTACTGCAGCTCTACCCTGGGTTCACTCATCAAAGCAATGCTGTCACATGCCCCTTCTGCTATTGGTTCACTGACCTTTAAAGACACCTTTCCCACAATGCTTCCCTGCTGAGCATAACCCTTCCTGGTTGTCACTAGTGTTCTGCTACAAGCCCTAAGGCTTGGCTCTGTTGTGTACTAATCTCTCAATGTTCTATTCCCTAGCCTATCTACTGGTACCTGGGGCCTGCTGCTCATTCTCCATTGCAGAGGCCGTGTCCTGGTTCCTGTGCTAAAGCGGAGGTCTCTCCAGTGTTGACTTCAGCTCCCTGTTTCCTGAGGTTTGCTGTCCTTTCTCAGCAGAGCCTATCTACAGGTTCCTGGGGCCTGCTGCTCATTCTCCATAGCAGAGGCCATGTCCTGGCTCCTGTACTGAAGCGGAGCACCTCTCGTGTATACTTCAGCTCCCTGCTTCCTGTGGTCTGCTGTCCTACCCTTAGCAGAGGCCAGTCTATGAGTCCTAAGGTCTGTAGCTCTGTCTCTCCTTGCACAGGCCTGCTCTGGACTCTTGCGCTGAAGCACTGGTTAACCAGTACTGCCTGGCGGTGTGCCCACTCCAGTCTGCCTATCCCTTCCTGAGACCAGTACCATGGGCCATGGTCGCCGCACATGCAGAACCCACGCCCATGCTCACGCTCCTAAGCTGAAGCGGGGAACTTCTGATTACCTTTTGCCGAACTCCTGCTTGAATAACGTTTATCCTGATCTCTCCTGTCCTGACCATGGCTTGTCCACTGATGATGCTACCTTCTCCAGTCCCAACCCTGCTACGTACGACTACAAACTGCGCAATCCGGATCAGCCTGCGCGGTCTAAGGTCGGTGCTTATACAACCCTACCTCAGCCACGCGGTCCGACCTATGTTTGTGGCGAGCACAACCGTGACAATTGCCCGGCGTACAGAGGCGACGCGAGTGGTGTTGTCTGCTGTATATGGTGGAGCCCTAAGACGTCTGCCTTACTGTTCTATGGACACAGAACCTGCCTGCTTGTGGTGAGGAATCAGAGGTTACCTAAACACTCCCGCTGACGCCACAACTCTCGCGAGATCCCGACAGGAGTGAGGAAGTACTAGGCATACAGAAGCGACATGAACGGTGTATCTACTACACTCGGTGGAGCCCCTGAGACGTTTGCCTTGCTGGTATCCTGCACTGTTGGCGATTGAGTATACTCAAAACTGCTTATGTTCTTGATTTGTTTGTGAGTGCGCAATTTTATCTTTTCCAGTCCTCCATAAATTTAATAACCTACTACACTATGAGTGCTCCTGTTGTTTTTTTGTTTCTTTTCTTAGATATCCCTCAGGGATTTGGTGGTCCCTCTCTTCAGGCTGCAAAGTCTCTGAAGGACAGTGTTTTTTGGATTGGACTTTCACTTATATTGTATATTTTACATATAATCTTTTTTTGTAGTTTTATTGTATTATTTTTATTTATATTTTGTTACTTTTATATACACATGGTTATTGCATATATATTAATTAATTCATTCATTATCCTCACACTACATTCCTGTGTCAGTGGGGATTTGGTTAGTGGCTAATACTCATTCTTTTTTTCTTTATATATATATATATATATATATATATATATATATATATATATTGTGACAAACGTCCCTCTTTTGTAGCGCTGACGTCTGTCTGGGTTCTTTCCGACACAGTCTTCTAGGGTTATTTATACAAAAAGCAGGATCATGCAAAGTATTATGCTGCTTAACTCAGGCTTCTGCCTGCTTTATTTTCATCCAAGTAAGGTACTGCAGCTTTAACAAGTTTAGATTAGAGGTACTCAGATACTTTCAATCAGCAGTTCACTCATTTCAGTGTTACAGTATTTTCCACACTTTTATTTTTAAGAAACAAAACCAAAATCATATAAACAAAATCCTATCCCTTTCAGGGATCTAACTACACATCAGAATCAGTCTCTCTAACAGCTGCTGGCCAACTTACCTGGTTCCCCATCTTAAAACAATGCTCTCTTATTTAGGGTCACTAGATACAGCACAGTCTTTTAGCAACAGCAATAAACATTTGTTTTGTCTTATCTGTTCGTGGTGGGAACTCGGTCCCAAGTGTCCAGGCAAATCCTCTGGTACTGTGATACTTGGAGGGGGCCGTCCACCCCGAACTGGATTCCGGGGAGCAGCGATAACCCCAGCCTCCAGGCTCTAAGGAGAGAGAGTGAAATGCAAAACCTCTCTGCTCTAAATACCTGTGCATGTGATTAGAAGAGCAGGTGAGGGAGAACTAGAGCCATTGTAATCTGTGGTCTGGATTTTCCATCCAGCTGCCTGAGTTAATGGGAAGCTGTGGAACGGATCATTTTTAACTATTCCTGCACTTTCTGACCTAAAATGGGGCAGAAAGCTGCCTAACATCTTTGGACTATGTCACTATATATATATATATATATATATATATATATATATATATATATATATATATATATATATATATATATATATATATATATATATATATATATATATACATATATATAGATACATATATATACATATATATATATATATATATATATATATATATATATATATATATATATATATATATATATATATATACAGTATATATATATATATATATATATATATATATATATATATATATATATATATATATATAATCAATGAAAAGAAAAAGAAAAGCGTCCCAACTCAACACTCAAGTATACTCAGAACAAATATCAAAGAAAATTTTGATTTATTTAACAGCACAAATAATCAAACATGAAATACAAAAAATATTAAAACAAACCCTGACATCCTCCTGTGATAGAATATGTATCAGACGGGAAATCCCCTATAAAGATACTGATGGACCCCTAATACCCAAGGCAAGGGAAAAAAGCCTATAAGCTCAAAATATATGTAGAACAAGGGGTTAACAATAACCCCTTGAACCTACAAGGCCGGCCTCACCCCTAGTAAATATAAAACCACACAGCAAGCATAGATAACACATGCACAAAATTGCCTAATACATGCTGATGTCAATTACAGATATTATATACATACACCGTAAATGCAGTTGGTATAATCAAGGCAAACCAGGCACAGTCCCAAAAAGAGACTGTTAGTATGGGATCAACCAATGGTTAACAGTTCACATCAGTTACCATAGTCCATGAGACCATCCATGCCCCACTGTGATAGTAAAATGTCCAAAGGGTAACGATCTTCCAATTGAGGGGTCCATCCGCAGGGGAATATATATATATATATATATATATATATATATATATATATATATATATATATATATATATATATAGTGCAGAATAAATGAGTTTTTCAGTATTCGGTGATACCTTTTTTATTGGACTAACAATTTATGTCATAGGACAAGCTTTCGAGAGTTCTCCTCTCTTCTTCAGGTCAAGCAATACTTGACCTGAAGAAGAGAGGAGAACTCGCGAAAGCTTGTCCTATGACATAAATTGTTAGTCCAATAAAAAAGGTATCACCGAATACTGAAGAACTAATTTATTCTGCACTATCGCACCTGGACTAACACGGCTATTTTCTGCTTTATATATATATATATATATATATATATATATATATATATATATATATATATATATATATATATATATTACACCACACTGTACAAATGAATGGGTGAAGGGTTGGTATTGGTGCAGGGCAGGTTAACCCCTTAATTACTTTGGCGGTTTGATGACTGGACTGCATCTCATTGCCAGGGGGTAAGTAGAATTCTATTTATTTACTTGATTGATACTGTTTTATGTGTTTATTTATGGGCAAATAATCTATTATCCATATATGGATAATAGTTATTTTGCACATTACTGTACTTTTTGTGTTTGGGGTGGAGGGGGTTTATTTCTTTAAATGTTTAGGACGAGGTTTATATTTTTTTTACATACAGGGTTGGTTCCTTAGGTTTTTGGTGACCTCTGGAGACCACCTGAGGTCTCCTTGGACTTCCCACGGGTACCAGGGGACACCTGTGGGGAAGAACCGGGGGCCCCACATCTGTGGGGGCCACGCAGACCCGTATGGACCACCCGAGGGCTCCCAGATCCCCCGTGGGAACCACCCGAGGACCCTCAGTCACCTGTGGGGCTGACCCGTGTAAATAAAAAAACTATTGGGATAAAACTCCAGTGAGAAAAATGATTATGAGACAGACAACTATAGAAACTGGAATAAGCAAAATAGAGATAAATCTGCACATAGCAAACAAAACAAACACCATCCTAAACGCTATGAGAGTAATAAATCTAGTAAGATATATCCCAAAGTGTGAACATTTCAGCCCAGAACACTATACAGATCCCAAAAATCACTGATCCTGTGGTGCATCCACCACCTAACTCTCAACGCTCTAGATCACCTGTTAAGAATAGGATGTCTGGTACAGTAACACAAACGTCGAATTATCATCATCATAAAACGATAAGATCTAGGAGTGTGATGTCACCAGCATGGATAGGACCAGGTTCGTACTAGTTGATGGGCCCATAGGGGATTATTGGTGCGATGAAGGCTCATTCTCCATAGAGGGCAACGCTGAAGCAATCTGTAAGCGGTTGGGAGAAATACATTTAGGAGTTAGGACACCCAAGGGTTCCTCTATTCTATACTAGGAGGTGGACATTAATGAGCCTATGTTTTGGGTCATACTCAGCCAAGGAGCTAGCCGAAAGATATTAAAGCTTAGCCGAGCTTACACTGCAATAAGAAACCAGTACGACTTCACTTACGTACCCGAGTCGATCATGCAAGAAATAGATGATAACCTATATGATTGGCTCAAGTTGGCCATTACAAATTATCTTCACGCCAAGACTAGTGTCAAGGAATTCATTACTGATTCCCTTATATGTTCCACCATGGGAGAGTGGCTGGTGGGGACTTTTATATTCATGGATAGAGTAGAACTCCGACAGCAGCCTGGTGCCCCTAATGTGTATTCTGTGTGGGTAAAGGATTTTGAGGGACAGGTAATTCAAAAGCCTGATCCCAAGAATTATATTTAGTGGCCCCATACTCTTCATGTTGGGAGTTAGAAATATCATCGCTGTAACCAGTGGATGATTTAGGTTCTTGCTTTCTTGCTTTCTGTATTTTGGGTTCATGTTATACCATCTCTTATGTGTAACCTGTTATTGAATTTCAGCCCTTGGGTAATGGAGGGTGCTCCAAATTAGTCCCAGTGAGGACATGGGATTTTCCACCCAGGAGAGAGTGTAGCCATGGCTGGCCCAGACTTCCTCTCTGTCCCCTGTCATGTGTCCTTAGTAGCTACAGGCTGTGTCAGGCTATCTTAGGGGCATTGACACCCCCCAAGCTGACTCTCTGAGTGGGATGATAGGTGGTGTCACAGGGTCTGTGTATGGCCAAAATTTGTGCAGACCTTGTGCCCTCCCCTTCTTGTGTCTCAGAGAGGAAGTGCTAACATATAGGGAGTTCTCTTCTACCCCTCCTAGGGCGAGGAGGTGTGTGCTGTTTCCTTCCGGCTGGTGGGGAGACATGCCAGTCAGTCCGTCCTGGGCTGACTGAGAGAGAGATCAGAACTGAGAGCATGGCCTCAATATGATCAGAGGGCCAAGCATCATCCAGAGGCCTGGGACCCATCTCAATCTATCCTGCATCCACTGTATGGTAATCACAGTGGATGAACAAATAAAGCATCCCTTTTTATACCCCTGCCTGATTCAACAGTCTATTGGGTAGGGGTATACTCTGAACCCTGGAGGCCCCATTGTTGGAGGTTATTACACCATTAGTGAGCTCTAAAGATTGGCATAAGCCTATTTTGCTAACCCAGAACACTGCAGACACCCAGCTCTCCTGGACCCTCACAAGTATGACCGCACCAGAGATATCAGTAGCCAGCAGTACATCTTCCAGAGAGGGAAGGAAACAGGGCTAAAATTGGAGGCGCTGCTGAGATCAGGACAGGCTTTCAGAGACATTGACAAGCAGCAGCAGTAAAAGTGGACGGGCCCCTGATGCTACCCCAGGGACCCTGGGCATCCATCCGTGTTAAGGAAGGGTGGGACCTTTCTGTGATGGGAAATCCAAGGAGGAGGATAACCTAGACACTTACAGAGGAAATAACTTTGTTGGGGCATACCCTGAGGGCACGTTACCAGGGAGCGTGGATACCCTTCATCATATTCAAGACAGGGACGTGCCCTTTCAGTTGCAGGCTGGGGGCCCTTTGTACCTTCCAGAGATGGGGGGAAACAGGGCTACAAGTGAAAATACAGATTCTTTGTCCCAATCAATTAGCCACACAAGTTTATTGCATTTCCAAATATTTATTTTTCCTAGAGGCAGTTTAAAGCTTCAGGCACGCAAATACAGAGAATAAGTTAACAATGGACAACAGTCTTGGGCAATGTATTTCTCTTATGTTCTGATGCATACTGTATACTCAATAAGAGGATTCATATTGTTAATTCAGAGCTAAGAAAATGATCTACAGTATTCATGGATTATTAGACAGTAGCTTGTTTTATAAACTAACATTACAGAATAGAGCATGGGTATCAAAATGGATTATAGCAGACAGGTTGATTTTGAATGACATAAATCAAATACCGTAGGGTTCATAATGGATACTGAAGCCCAGAAAGCCATCTTCACATCTCTCAGTAATGCATTTTTGCTTCATATTTTAGTTCTAAATGTTGAACATCTAGTAGTAGTGGTGTCCAAACCAAGGATTTTGACAGAACAACTTCCTTTTTTCCCAAATATGACAAATAATTTATGCCACTGTTATGGAACAATCAAGCATACATGTCTCTTGCCTTGAGTAAACATATCTAGATTTTGATCAACTCATCTGTGATTGTAGCTGGTATTTAACTTACTTCATGTAGCCATGTGTAAAATTGGTGTACATATCTCTTTCTCATGCTGGCAGTAAACCTGGTAAGTATGCAGGATTGCCAGTAGTCATCATGCAGGTTTGCCCTCAAACCCTGGTGAGGTGTCATATGTCCCAAAGGAAGTGACAATATGCTTGGTGTCCACCCTTAGTGACATCAGAGATGTGCCTGTTCCTGAGGTGATATAAGACACAGCACTGCCTAAAGTTAGTGGTTCAGTTTCCTGTTGTTGTGGTGCCTCTGTTCAATGAGAGGCACGTGAAGGTCTGCAAAAGTATTGCAGTAGTCTCATGCTAGCTGTGAGTCTGTGCAGCTCTGAGCAGAGAGACAGAGAAGCTGTTGAATCTCCCTAAGGGGAGAGGTGGAAAGCAACTCCATTAGGAGAAGGAGGAACTTTCCAGATGGAGTGCAGCAAAGGAATGAGCGGCTAAGCTGATAGCTGTGAGGGGCAGCTAGCCCATACCACCATGCCAATAAAGATGACCTTGAATAAAGACACTTCACTGTGTGAGTCTGGAATTACTCAGCAGGGGGAGGCATCACCAAGAAGGAGTTCCTCATTAGAACCATCCCCATGCGGACGCAGGGATCCTGATGAGGTGGCAGTGCTTCACTGGATATAGGTAGGACTCAAGTACACTACCTCAGCTGTCTGTCTGAGTTGGCAATCCCCACACAACATCATGCGGGAGACTCAGGAGTCCTGTTGCCAACAGGTGCACCACCAGACACTACACTGTAATGGGGACTGGTTAGACCACAGGGGCCAATGTGAGATTGGGTGGGTCAGGCTAGGCCAGAAAATCCGTTACATTTGGAGGCGCTGCTGAGATACCTGTCAACAGGACAGGCTTTTGCTAGGCACACTGGGAAACTGGGAGAGTGTCTGCTGCCACTTTGTGCTGTGTTGGGACGGACCTAGGGGTAGTCAGGGGTCTGATGGAGTTTGTCAGTTCACAGGGATGACCTAGGGGCCTGAAAGGAGTTGGGGGTTTGGAGCCGGGCTATAGCTGTCCTAGTCACCTTGAGGCAGTGCTAGTTGGTAGGATGCCTAAAGGGATAGCCTGTTAACATGGTCAGTAATTCTGGAGAGGGTCAGCGCTAGGCTAGCCAACAGTAGGTAGACGCCCAAGTACTGCATGGAAGAGCCAGAGTACTCTAGCCCATTCCAGACCACTTACCGAAGGGAGCACAGACTGGGAGGAAGGAGACACAGCAGACGCAGAGAGAGTGAGCCTAGCCTGAGATCGTGCAAACAAAAGTTCAGCCTACATTAGGTACACAAGGTGGTGCATCAAGGCAATCTTTATTGTACCGGTGTGGTAGCTGCCCCGCAGAGAGGAGCTCCATGTACAATAATCACAAACACAATACATCTATGGTGACCGCAAGAATGGAGGATCCGCGCGGTGCGGAAAGTCCAAAATGGCGGGTGGAGGCAGATGGAGGGAGCGCATGTGGTGTGCGTTCTGCTGAAGAGCAAGCGGCAGAAGGAACTTTTGCAAGCATGTTGTGGAGTGGCGTGAAAGCTGTGGCCGTGCCGTTCTGGTCCTGCCTAGGGCCGCGGAGTATTACTCCGGATGATAGCGAGGAGGATATTGTCGTAATGTGTGGGGAGAATGGTGAATTTGCTTGCCAGTCAGCGTACAACACACAAAAAGCTACCTCAGTTGCTAAAGAGATTGACGATGCAAATCAAAATGGCGGCTCCAGCTTCCCTGGGAGACCGCGTGGGACAGTTACAGAAAATTCTGCAAATGCGGGAATTGCAAAGAGTTGGCCAGGAGTGGCGCCAACAGGAAAACCCCGCCCTGATGGGGGGTATGGAGCGAAAGCTGCGGCCGCGCCTTCTTGGACTATGACCAGCTCAGCCCCAGTGCTGGGTCACCCGATAAATTTATGGGACCTCCCCCTAATCTCAACCAGGGGGAGTGGTTTCCAATTATGCCCCGTGGGCATGAATCCAGCGGAGCAAGGAGCTGGTGAATCGGCCGTATCATTACAGAAAGTAGTTCCTGTAATCAGTGCTTCCCGCGGAAAAGAGGACAAGGATTTTGCAAGCAAGGTGGCTGCAGGAAATTGGCCGGGATTGGCGCCAAATAAAGAGTTACGCTCAGGGGGTAGTGGCGCGAGATCGGAGGCCGCGCCCCCCAGGACTGTGAGAAGTTCAGCCCCTGTGCCGGGGCATCCAATTAACTTGTGGGACCCTCTCCAAGTATTCACCAGGGGGAGGGGTCTCTACCTCTGCCAAGCGAGACCCGAGTTGTCTGAGGGAGGAGCTGGATGTGAGCTTTCTGTCCCACAGTTGCGAGGAGCTGGTGAACAGGAGAGACTACTGTGCAAAATGTCTCCCGTAACCAGCACAACAAAGAGCGAGATGGACAATTGGGTATATCCCTATTCATTGCCAGGAGGCTTCCTGGTAGTCACGGCTGGGGACAAAGAGACATTGCGGTGCCTGTGCATGCAGTGCAGGTTATCCGGCGGAGAAGCTAGCACCATGGCAAGGTGTCCCCAATGTGGCATCCACTACCTAGGGGCCATGCAGCCCTTCGTACCAGACAGATCGAGGAGGCGGGAGCGGACACAGCCATGCTGATGGCTGAAGCCCCGTGCGTGGTCCGGAAAGAACCTGTTGATCCCGGAGTATGGGGATTGCTCCTAATGATCAGAACGGAGCCTGAAGAGAAAGGGGCCTACAAACGCGGTGAGAACCCGGAACCTCACCGTCGGTCCCCTGCGGGAGTGCCACTCCCCGAGTTGGAGTTCGGCTCCTCGAAAGAGGAATAAGCGACCCTAACGACGGTGGTGATGCGCCTACCGGCGGACCACTACAGCGGTGCTGGAAAAGAATTGGCACTTACCTGTGTCGATGGCGGAGGAAGAACCACCCGAGCCGACGGAGCGGTGAGACACACCCTTACCCTCCACAGGCGCCGGTGGTAGCAACGGTGGAGAGAGGCCTGGCCCAGGCCCGAGCGGAGCGGAGAGAAGAACCATCACTTCCGGCGGCAGATGTCGTTCTGGAGGAAGAGGTTCCGGTTGGGAGCCCAACGCAAGATGGCGGCGGCGAATCCCGCGAGATCCATGACATCATTTCCGGTGGGCACAGCGTAAGCGGATGGAACAAGGACACGAGTGAGCCGGAGTGCCAGTCCGATGGTACCGGGCAAGGTAGCGAACAGTTGTGGGTCGTAGCCCCGCGTATGCCGGCAGTATTTCCCTATGCCCAACCCCCGGCCATAGTTAAAGCCCTCGCCCCTGTCACGTCTCCCTCGGGGTCCCGATCGAGCCAAGGGTGGTCTGGGGAGTCACAGAGCAGCGCTGATGAATGGACTGGGGAGAACCTGGACTGGGGTGATTGCTTTACATCCAATGAGGGAGCGGGGTGGGAAATGCATAGGAGAAAAGAGTCATCTTGTACGAGTAATACTGATTGCAATGCTAATATAAAATGTAGGCCTAAGCGCTTTGGGTCCAATTCTAGGTCCACAGGGTCCACAGGAGTGTCTTCTGGGGATTTGGGTAATGTTGCTCATATTGTGCCTATTGCCCTGGGAACCCCCTATGTACCTCCAGTGTCAGCAAGGGTTGCCAGGGATCGCCAAAAGCTATTACTTTATTTTCACCATCCAAGGGAGGGAGAAATTGAGTTTGAGATGGATTCCACTGATGAGGATAGAGGATATAGTTCTGATGATGAGGAAGGATCAGATGAGGAAAATTGGGATACTGATAGTTCCATAGAAAATTGGGATCGTGAAGTATCAGATGAGAATTGGGATACTGATAGTTCCATAGAAAATTGGGATCGTGAAGTATCAGATGAAAATTGGTATTCTGAGACAGCAGAAAGGATAGCTTACATCTCCAGGAAATGCCTTAAGGAAGTGTATGGGCATGATCCTCTCAGTACACTAGCATCCAGGCCAGAGTTATGGGCTGTTTGTGGGTGTCCAGTATGTCACCCAGAGTGTTACAGCATTGTTGCTCTAAACCCACTGGACCATGCTGTGCGTAGGCCACCTTAAGAGGGTATGGTAGTACCACTAATGGATACTCCATCAGGGAGTAATCCTGGTTGTTATACATCTAAGTTAGGATGTATCTTTTATTATGTTATGATGAAGATATGTACTATAATGTGTATTGTTGTGTTTTGCAGTGCTACCTGAAGGAAGGTTCCGCAAATTTAGATCCCAGCCGGGTCGTTGGGTTCCACCAGGGGGAAAATGTAGCCAGATGTAAATTGGTGTACATATCTCTTTCTCATGCTGGCAGTAAACCTGGTAAGTATGCAGGATTGCCAGTAGTCATCATGGAGGTTTGCCCTCAAACCCTGGTGAGGTGTCATATGTCCCAAAGGAAGTGACAACATGCTTGGTGTCCACCCTTAGTGACATCAGAGATGTGCCTGTTCCTGAGGTGATATAAGACACAGCACTGCCTAAAGTTAGTGGTTCAGTTTCCTGTTGATGTGCTGCCTCTGTTCAGTGAGAGGCACGTGAAGGTCTGCAACAGTGTTGCAGTAGTCTCATGCTAGCTGTGAGTCTGTGCAGCTCTGAGCAGAGAGACAGAGAAGCTGTTGAATCTCCCTAAGGGGAGAGGTGGAAAGCAACTCCATTAGTAGAAGGAGGAACTTTCCAGATGGAGTGCAGCAAAGGAATGAGCGGCTAAGCTGATAGCTGTGAGGGGCAGCTGGCCCATACCACCATGCCAATAAAGATGACCTTGAATAAAGACACTTCACTGTGTGAGTCTGGAATTACTCAGCAGGGGGAGGCATCACCAAGAAGGAGTTCCTCATCAGAACCATCCCCATGCGGACGCAGGGATCCTGATGAGGTGGAGGCGCTGGATATAGGTAGGACTCAAGTACACTACCTCAGCTGTATGTCTGGGTTGGCAATCCCCACACAACATCATGCGGGAGACTCAGGAGTCCTGTTGTCAACAGGTGCACCCCCAGACACTACACTGTAATGGGGACTGGTTAGACCACAGGGGCCAATGTGAGATTGGGTGGGTCAGGCTAGGCCAGAAAATCCGTTACATTCATATTAAGGAGTTTAAATATAAAGTAGGAGTTCAACACATACACTGGAGTTTTTTTTTTATTAAACTGTGATAGTGTTGATTAGGGCACTATTGTATGGAAACCTTCTTCCTACTGAATTCAATGGTTGTTTCCATATGATAATTCCTTAATCAACACTATTGCAGTTAAAGTATAACCACATCACTAGTTGTGATGTTGTTTTGATCACTGGAAATGTGTGAAAGTTTGAAAAGGAAAGTTACATTACTTATGACATATACAGTAGGATATAAATCTAAGGAAAATATATAATAAAATATATTAATTTAAAAAAGTTTAATTATATTTTAACATGTTTGAATTGAAAAATAATTTTGTCTGCAATGCATCCTTTAGACATTTTCAACAGAACCCACAAAAGCATATTTTAAAAAAAGCACTGTACTGTACATAATTTAATAGTATTTTTTCAACACTTTCAAATATTTAGTCTAAGTACTGTACTTTGTCTCATGTAAGCAGAATATAAATGCATTCTCTATTGAGGAGTCCTACTGTGAGCACAATGAAAAATATTGCTGTAATATTCAAGTCTGAATTTTCTCAAAAAGCTTCAACATGTTCCATATAACCAGGTGCATAAAATTGTTTTGTGCTCACAAGATATATTTTCTAGTGACATTATATATATTTTCAACTCACATTGAAAAATATTGGCCGACCTACAGTACTTAAATAGAACATTTATTTATTTATAAAAATGTTTTACCAGGAAGTAATACATTGAGAGTTACCTCTCTTTTTCAAGTATGTCCTGGGCATAGTTAATATGACAAATAATACATGGTTACAAATACAGTTACATAAATGAACAGGGTATACATTATATACAATACATTGCATGCACAGTTAGAGAAGATGTATATTATAGGCTTATGTAACAGTTACAGACCAGATTAAAATGTGAGACAGCCTTAGTTTTGAAAGAACTTAAACTGGTGGTGGATGCTTGGTGTATTATTATTCCTCATCACACACAAAACATGAAATGTTTTTCTACAGTATAACCCACAATATTTGTTGTTGCTGCTCATGCAGTACAGTACATTTAAAACCTTCTATTTTTGGGAGAACATCTGATTTCTTATTCAAGGTTTGTGGATTATATAGATTAATATAAAGAAATAACATCACTATGCCAACTGCCAACTTCCTAATACATTGGAATTCAAAATATTATTTTATTATGAATAACTTGACTTGTCAGTGTACCACAGTGAACACTTTGGCCAATGCTGATTAAACATTATGATAAAAATGTGCCTGTTCTTATCCACAAATGGAGAAAAGAAAGTATGTCTGCCCTATGTGGTGACCTTTTCAGATAGAATAAAATAGTGCAGATATATTTTTCTTGACGCAGCCACTTTGTTTGAAAAATTGTAGTGTAGAAATATGAACTAGAGGAAACACAATTCTTTATCAGGTACTGTTTTTCTGAATATATTACCACCACAAATAATATTTAAAATAAAACATGTACATTCTAGCCATTTGGGCAATTGAGCACTATTTAGAGGAAATATTACTTTAGGGAACATTGCAGCAATTTTAGCTAAGAAGCAACATTAGCACTATTAGCACTGCTACCCCTCCCCCACCCTCTGGGAGAACTTTACAAACGGATGAATCATCTGATTAACCCTCCAGGCGCTCAGAATATAGCATAGTCCTGCTGGTAAAAGATAATGAAATAAATCTTGAAGACCCAGGCTATAAACAACCTAAATGTAGTAAGGTATAGCATATAGTCATTCCCCCCAACCGGCCCACCATGAGCACTATGAGGTTGGTACACGGGAAACTCACGTGTAAATCCTTGTGGTTGTTTTGTCAAACCTGTGCGGGTCTTTCCGGTGTAGTTTGTACGCCTGCTTCTCCTGACAGAAGCCAGGGTGTCTCCGTCTCGTGATCTTCACTCTTCACCGCCAACCCATTACCCGCGGATGCGGAGGGCGGTCACCTGACTGGCGGCATGAACGGTGCTTCCGGATGACGTCACGGCAGACCCGGTGAGTAAACAGCAAGCCAGCAGTGACTTAGCGTGCAGACGCTTGATGCAGCAATGTGGAAAAACCTCTCAAAAAGAGAAAGAAGCGCCGCACAGCATAAAGAATGGATGAAGGCTGATGTGGGAAGATAAAAATGAGCTTTTGTGCAAATAAAGCTCATTTTTATCTTCCCACATCAGCCTTCATCCATTCTTTATGCTGTGTGGCGCTTCTTTCTCTTTTTGAGAGGTTTTTCCACTGTGGGAGAACTTGCCTAGCTACAGGTCGGTGTGGTGCTTGAGAGATGAGCTTCCGAGATGTTGTGGGGAACAAGAAAGGCTTTAGGTGATCTTCAGGTTCTTTTCATTGGTGGCAGTGCCTCGAGTCACAGTAAGCTACAACAGATCTGGAGGCAGTCCTTACCATGACAGTCTTTTCTCCTATAATTCTGTCCAATAGACTGCAACTTAGTCAGAAGTAGAAAAAAAGGATCTTTATTTGATGCAGCCACTGCAGGTGGAATTACAGCATTTGCATCCTGGTGGGAAATTGGTTCCAGACCCCTGGATGGTGAAGGCCAGCTGATAATGTTGAGGCCTTGTGCTGTGCACAGATCTTGAGCTCCACAGCTCCAGAAGGGGCTGAGCTCCTCTCCCTTCCCCGACTGGGAAGGAACTCCAACTCAGAATGGCTCTATAATTTGGAATGCATCCTCCCTAATGCAGAAAGGGTAGGGCACAGGGTTTCCACCATGATTGGCTGCAACACAGACCCAGTGTCACCACCTCTCCTGCCACTCAGGGAGGCTGCAGGAAAGGGGGTAATCCCAACAGGGTAGCCTGTCACTGCCTGTAGCTACTAAGGCTTACATGACAGGAGGGCAGAAAGATAGTCTGGACCAGCCATGGCTATACTCTCCCTTAGGTGAAAATTCCTCTGTCCTCACTGGGATCCAATTTGGGCACCATCCAGTAACCCAAAGCCTGCAATACAGAAATAGGTTACAACAGATTATAACATAACCATATACAGTACACAGATGACTAACCCATATCATCCACTGGTTTACAGCGATGATGAAAAAGTAACCATTCTTCCAACTGGACGAAGAATAAGATCCTACTTATAATATTTGGGGTCAGGCTTCTTTACTACCCGCCCATCAAATAACTTGATCCATTTATAATACACCTTTGGACGACCAGGACACTGCCTAACTTCTACCCTGTCTTTATAGATACAGGTACCCACCAACCATTCTTCCATAACAGAACTTATTTTGGAATCGTTAATGAATCTGTCCTCAGAAGTTTTGGCCTTAATATTTTCTATATTGGTGGCTGATATGAATAATTGTCGTAATAATAAGGTAAGTATTGTTAGTAATTATCTCAATCTATTCATATCCTCACATCCGAAGTTATAATAATCAGAGACAGACTTGTATATGTTTTTCACTATCAGTAATATATAATGTCAGAGGTGATATCTAAAGTACCGGGTAATCACTAGTTAATATTTCTCCCTATAAATCACCGCAAAAATGCGGGCGTGAAAAACCCTTTTAAATACTTCCAGTGTTTGCCACTGCTAATTGTAACTCATGTATATAACCTGAGAATTCGACATTGAATATACATAATGGTTGCCAATAGTATCAAAGGAAGGTTTAAAGACACTGTCTCTTATGTTCAACAGTCTCCAAAGCAATGGTACACACGCTTGATGAAGCGTGGTGAACACGTGAAACGTGCGTCGGGAACGTAGGGCGTCACGTCAGTGACATCACTCGGAGTGGCGAAATCCTACAATACCACACGAGCAGGCTTGTATCGAGCAGAGGCATTTTATTTTGTTTTTCTGCTATACTGTGTACCATTGCTTTGGAGACTGTTGCAACATAAGAGACAGTGGGGCCTATGCAGAGAGCTGCGAGAAGCCCAATCTCGCCAGTTTTTTGCCAAATATGCCTACAGAAATTTAGTAAATGGCGAGAAACTGGCGAGATGAGGAAAATCCGCCAGTTTTTTTTTTCTTGGAAAAAAAACTCGCCGGCCGGGTGGCGAGAAGCAATATCTCACCAGTTTTAAAACCCGCCGTATGCAGGTAGCCCTGATCAGCATCTCGCCACTGATCGCGCCAATAAAATGGAGAGTTTTTCTCCAAATCGCCCCGCCAACAAAAGTTGGCAAAAAGCTAGAGCTGAGCGGCGATAGGGACCATAAAAAAAAATCAGCCCCTTTCCTGGCTGGGATTGATGCCGGGGGGCTCCAGAGCTGATACCCATTAATACCAGCACCGGAGCCCCCCGGCATGCATCCGAGGCAGGAAAAATGCATGTACAGCCCACTTCATTACCTTAGTGGCTAACCGCTAAGGCAATGAAGGGGTTTACCCACCATGCCAGCTTTATTGTGGGTAGCGGGTGTGGGTGAAGGGGGAATTTGGCCCTTGGTGTGAATTTAGGGCTTGCGGGTGGGTTGCGGGTGCACTTAACCCCTTCACGACCGTAGCAGTTAATACCGCTACGGTCATGAAGGGGTTAACCCCTCCCTCTACCCCCCGCAAGACCTAAACAACCACCGTTGGGGCTAATACCCCCTTCGCCCACAACCGCTACCCACAATGAAGAATAATCTCACACAGCAGCCCCACACTAAATAAATACATCTAAATGAATAAATAAATAAATGAATATAAATATATATATAAATATATATATATATATATATATATATATATATATATATATATATAACAACAACCCCTATAACCCCTAACATACACATATATGCACATCAATGATACTATAGACCGGCGGGGGCCCTCAGGTGTTACCCGCAGGCCTGCAGTACCAATTATGTGCCCCCCACCCAAATTAATGAATAAACACATACATACTTTTAAAGAAATAATCCCCCCCTAACACATACAGTATAGTTATGGCCACAATTACTATTATCCACAAAGGGATAATAGTGAATGTGCCCATTTTAAATACATAAATACATAAACAGCAATAAATACATTCAATACATATAGCACTTATCCATTACCGGTTGCCACGATGAAGGCCATCCTCATCTTCATCCTGCCCATGCCCCCTCCGCTGCTGCAAAACAGACACAAGAATGAAAACATCCAAAATAATGTCCCCTAACCCCTTAATCACCATAGCGGTTATTAACCGCTACAGTCATAAAGGGGTTAACCCACCCTCACCCACCACTCGGGACGCCTACATACCCTCCCACAGTAACCCCCCACCCGTGAGGCCTAACCACCCTCACCCACTACCCACAAGGGAGGCCTACCCACATACTGATGGGGAACACTCCCCCACCCCCAGTACCTACAATAAAAACAATACAGTGACCCACAATAAACATCATTATATGTATTATATACATTACCCACCCCCTGTGCCCCCCCATAAATACAAGATTTATCCTTTTACAAACAGGGTTCATAACACAGCCCCACGCGAGTCCCCGGTGGGCTGGCGGGGCACCTGACAGACCTACAGGGTACCAGCAGCCCTTTTCAAACAGGTTCTGGAGGCCTGCTGGTGGGTCTCGCCAAGCACCATGGCCCCCAGGTGGTCTCCTTGGGTCCAAGGATGTCTGGGAGCCCTGGGTCAGACCCACAGGTGTCTGCGGGGCCTCGGGTGGTTCCCACGGGGGTCTGGGGAACTCACGAGTGCTCACTATGGGTCTGCGGTGCCCCCACGGATGTGGGACCACTGCTTCATCCCCACACCTATGGGTCGGCGGTGCCCCCACGGATGTGGGACCACCGCTTCATCCCCGCAGACTACGGGTCCGCGGTGCCCCCACAGATGTGAGGCCACCGCTGGCATTTGATCTTTTTGATTGTAATATCAGTTAGGATTATGAAAGGAAATTAATTGTATTGTAGTGTGTATTTATGGAGAACTGTTATTTTGAGTACAGCATAAATACACACTACAATACAATCAATTTCCTTTCATAATCCTAACTGATATTACAATCAAAAAGATCAAATGCCAATCAAAAACTTAAGATCACAATCAACACATTGCATTTACATTGTTTATATCATGCATACAATCTAAGCAACATATACATTCTGCAAATGAGAGCCCAGGATCTCTCATTGAGCAACCATCCTGGCTATTTCACACTTGGCGGCAGGGTCTTTCAACTGCAAATCTTCCCAAAACCCATGGCGTCGCCTCAACAGTGGGTCTGTGAAGCCCATGGCGTCGCCTCAACAGTGGGTCTGTGAAGTTTTAGTAGGAAGAGCCCCCAGCTCATGTATGTAAAAACATTTGGTCACTGGCTGCATTTCAAAGACAATGAAACAAAGAAAAGCCCGGGCGCTCCCTGATTAAGTTCTTAAGAACAGGGTCAATGTAACAATGGAATTTACAACCTTATAAACAAAGGTCCCCTCTGGTTCGTCTTCTTGTCCTATGGCTCAGACCCCAATAGGGTCCTTATCCAGGATCCTTATTAGTACAGGGATATAGAGAGAGAAAGGGGGAGCACAGGTTGAAGAATTTGGGGTGTCTGGAGTATCTAATTAGATATTTGTGGGTGTGTTTGAGAGATATAATAAATCACTTACACGGCCTTGTGTAAATGCTCTCACAGCAAGGTTTACTTGTCTTGGTGTTCCCTCGGTCGGTTGCCTTCTTCTTTTCTGGACTTGGTTTTCTTTCTGGATATCTTCAGTGGTCCTCGGCTTACAATGAGGATGTCCCCCTCGGAGTCAATAGATTAAAACAATGTTTTAGAGGGGGATACAGACAATATTGATAAAATCCAATGATATATATATATATTTATATTTATAAGGCAGTAAATACTGCCAGTACTCACACGGGCTAGTGTGAGTACAATCCTAGGGGAAGGTATCTTTTTATCCAAAGTTGATCTTAGCACGTAGTGATCTATAGATGTATTAGGGGTCTGGTATGTAATGATAAATATAGAATGATACTCACACGGCCTTGTGTGAGTGAATGCACATCAAGGTATCTTTATCTTAATAGTCCCCTTTTTCTTCTTTTCCGGTTCTTGATCTTCTTCCTGATTTTCTTCTGTGGTCTTCAACTTCCAGTGTGGTAATCTGGAAAATTGCGATAGTGTTCAATTTTACATCCACACCAGGGAGGGGTTTTCTACCTACACTGGCACTTGGAGATCAATACTATCAGTATCAAAAAGAAGTCAAAGATACCCTGATGTGCATTTACTCACACAAGGCCGTGTGAGTATCATTTTGAATTTGATTTTTTTTTTTTTTTTTTTTATATACCTATATATATTAGACCACTATTACCCTTACAGGGCACCAGATTTAAAGACAACAAAAGAGAAAAAGATACCTTCCCCTAGGATTACACTCACACTTGCCCGTGTGAGTGCCTGCAGCATTTTGCTGTTTTGACGTATCTGATCGCGCTCTTCTAGTGGGTAGCCACTGAATTATGTTGACGTTTCCCCACTAACAATTGTTTTCCTATTTGTTCACACCGAGGGGGATTACCACACTGGAAGTTGAAGACCACAGAAGAAAATCAGGAAGAAGATCAAGAACCGGAAAAGAAGAAAAAGGGGACTATTAAGATAAAGATACCTTGATGTGCATTCACTCACACAAGGCCGTGTGAGTATCATTCTATATTTATCATTACATACCAGACCCCTAATACATCTATAGATCACTACGTGCTAAGATCAACTTTGGATAAAAAGATACCTTCCCCTAGGATTGTACTCACACTAGCCCGTGTGAGTACTGGCAGTATTTACTGCCTTATAAATATAAATATATATATATATCATTGGATTTTATCAATATTGTCTGTATCCCCCTCTAAAACATTGTTTTAATCTATTGACTCCGAGGGGGACATCCTCATTGTAAGCCGAGGACCACTGAAGATATCCAGAAAGAAAACCAAGTCCAGAAAAGAAGAAGGCAACCGACCGAGGGAACACCAAGACAAGTAAACCTTGCTGTGAGAGCATTTACACAAGGCCGTGTAAGTGATTTATTATATCTCTCAAACACACCCACAAATATCTAATTAGATACTCCAGACACCCCAAATTCTTCAACCTGTGCTCCCCCTTTCTCTCTCTATATCCCTGCATTTCAAAGACAAATAGAAAAAATGCATCCTGCCTGTCCTTATAAATCTGCAACCAAAAATCCACTTTATTAAAATAACCCTAACCCTTATCCCACAGTTATAATTTTCATATGTGCGTGCTTGGAATGTTACTCTGGGACTGCACACCAAATTTCAGGTTTTTAACCTTTCCCGTTCCCAAGTTATGGCTTCTTTTTGAACTGGCAATGCTGGGCTATGGGATTCTCACATCAATTGACTTACGGTTACGGCTTTCTCACGTCAATTGACTGAGTTCCCACGCCAATTGCGAATTGCCTTTCAAGACGCGCCATTAACCGAGACGGCGATACATTGTATCCGAGTACCACTTGAGATTGGAAACCGCAAGCCTTTGATTCAATTGACTCTGTGGTTACGGCTTCCAGTCTCAGTAATGGATACCTATACCTTGTAATGGATCAAAGAGGCCGCGCCACGCTTAACCAATTAACTTGTGGTTTAGCGTTCGCAGCGGCATTTTGTGTCCAAAGCCAAGAATGTCAGTTTACCATTGCATACACTGCTGCAGACACATATAATCCTGCAAAATGGGGACAACAAGGGACAGAGGGAATAATAATACATGTACAGTGCATGGAAAATTGACCCCTTCATCCCCAATGCAAAATAGGGGTAACCAGCTGAGCACACTGCCTTTATTAATGCGCTGACTACCCCCAATTTCGTTACAGGGGTCCCTTATCTGATATTGTACCATATTGCCCCATGTGATGATCTTATCTGGAGTGATGTTCATCCCATCGGGGTCACAGTAATCAGCGGGATAGCCTTGGATTGGCATCTCAAGGAATCGGCCACCCTCAGTTCTGTGAAGGCCACTTTACCTCCTATGATAGCTGCCGTGTTGCATATGGCTCACATCCCTGGTCCAGGGATATCCTCCTAGAGGTCATTGTCTGGAGTGGCAGATAGTCCTGGTCTTTGGGATAGAGCATCGGCTGCTATGTTCTGAGGCCCCGGTTTATATTCCAGGGTAAATTTGTAGTTCGATAAGGCTACCAACTATCGATGGCCGGTAGCATCCAACTTGACGGTGGTCAATATGTAAGTGAGTGGATTGTTATCCATCCTTACTTCAAAAGTGACGCCATAGAGGTAATCATGGAGTTTATCCACGATTGCCCATTTAAGAGCAAGGAACTCAGCTTGTGTACCGGGTAGTTCTGCTTGCTGGGAGTCAAACTACGGCTGACGTAGGCTACTGGTTTTGAGTCCCGCCGGGTATTTCTGGTGCAGGACGGCACCCAAGCCATTGAGACGTATGTCTACATGGAGAATGTAGGACTGTTCTGGGTTGGCATAAGTGAGAACAGGTGCTTCTGTTAGGCTTTTCTTCAGACCGATGAACGCCTTTTCACAGGTGTCCGTCCACTTGTTGTTGAACGGTAGTCGCGCTGAGGTGGCATTCCGCCCTGTCTCCCGGGGTGTATTTTTAGAAGGTTGTTAAGGACCTTTGCCTTGCTGGAATACCCCTTCACGAAACGGCGATTGTATCTGCAGAATCCTACAAAGGAACGTAGCTCCATAACATATTTGGGTCTTGGCCAGTTCACCACGGATTCAACTTTGGCGGGGTCGGTAGCTATCCCATTTGTGGACACTGTGTCACACGTATGTCACTGAGGTGCGGCAGAATCGACATCTGTCCAAGGACAGCTTCAAGCCTTCTTGGCCCATCGATCCACCACGTTCAGTAGCCATTCTTCGTGTTTCTCCAGAGTCTTGCCAAAACTGATGATATCGTCCAGGTAGACTAAACATTCCCATGGGTTCATGTCGCCAATGGTCTTCTCCATCAAAGGCTGGAAGGTTGCAGTCACCTCCATTGATGCACCACAAATGCCTTAGGTCATGTGGGTGAATTGGTAGAAGCCAAGGGGACATACGAATGCCGCCTTCTCTTGGTCTTCTTCACTCATTGGTACCTGATAGTACCCAGATCTCGTCTAATACACTGAACCACTGGCTTCCCGACAGCGCGTTGAAAATGTCTTCAATTCACGGAAGGGTGTACTGAACAGGTACTTTAAGGTTGTTCAGGGTCCGCTAGTTTACACACAATCGAACCGACCCATTTTCTTTTGCACCACCATGATCGGTGACGCGTAGAGGCTACGAAATTCGGTTACAATGCCCGCCGTCTCCATCTCTTGTAAGATGTCTCTCACGTCCTCCATATCTTGGGGAGGGAGGTGACCGGACCGTTCCCAAAAAGGAGTGGTATCACTTATCCGGATGGTGTGTTGGGCATTTCGGCTGCAGCCCACATCCATTTTGCTCATGGAGAATTCATCCTATCGTTCTTCCAACTTGGCCATTAGCCGATCCTTCCACTCAGTGGTCAGGGTGGATTCCCCAAGTCGAATGCCAGTTAATTTGGTTTATCTGGTATAGCTGGGACATTCATCTGAGTAGCCATTGTCTCAACAGGGGTAACAGGGTATATCCTACCCAACCGTTGTCCTTGGTCGAGGGACATGGGGTAAGGAGAAATGTTTTCAATGAACACCTTGACCTTCCCAGGTAGTTCGGACTTCCATTCTTGGATCTCGGGTACAAGCCGGTAATCTCGATGGTCATCTTCTTCTGGTGTACTTTCTAGGGAGAAGAGATGGTCAGCCACGTGTCATTCTGGATAGCAACACGCAGCGTACATAACCTCCACTCACCCTGGTGGAATTATAGTCAATTCCACAAGTCACCGCAGTCGTCTTCGTCCGAGCTCTGATAGCACTCTTCCAACATGGCGTGAGACTTTCCAGGGTTCAGCTACAGTATTTCCAGGCGAACCTTCACCACACCATCGATGGGGTAGTCCTCATTGCTGAGTCCTTTCACGATGGAACAGAACTTATATATAATAACCAGGCCAGATTGAACAAGATTAGGATATAGTAAACTGATTGAGTTTATTTCTTATGAGCAGAACAGACAATACATTAAGCAAATAACATTACAGAAATATTTACACTTACTGGGGTTGGATAATGAGATATTCAGTCGAATAGCAGCTCATTAGTTGTTACAGTCACGACAAGCACAGAAATAAGGGGTGCAAGCAATTATATAAATGCAGGACCCCATTCCTAACATGGCAGTTCAGTTATTGGTGAACAATTACCTTGTCCCCTTCACAGGTTGTCAGGTAACGTGAGAAGCAGGGTTTACCCAGCCCCTCATTAGTATACCCCTCCCCTGGTCCTACTTGGCCCGCCCATTTATAAAAAATTATGACAAGAGGCCTGGGTGCCATTATGTCTATTAAAATGGTTATTGGGGCAGAGACCCTTCCTGTAGGGGTGTTACATTTAACAGGTCACAATGGTTAGTATCCATCTGTGATGTCTGGCTGCAGATGCAATGAGGGTGAGTCACCTCCATTGATGTACAGGTTTTCCTCACCTCTGGCTAACTTCTCCACAGGGGACCGGAGGAATAAAGTACATCACAAAGCTTTTCAAGTATCTTCCTTTGATTGTACAAGTACATATCAAAGCTGCAATCTGGCAAGCTTTTGTCCTGTGTCCAAACTTATAGGAGAAACAGAGATAACTCATAACTATATTTCCCGTGTAGTAATCAGATTGACGATATGTGGGTGACGTGTTCTTAGCATAGTAAAACATATCCAAATTTCACCTTTCTAGCATAAACACATACGGAGATATGATTCTATGGGGTTTACATTATAACAAATACACGGTTAACCCCAATCTCCACAATGGCTCGCCTTGATTGCCTCATTAACACATCAGAGGACTCTTGTAACTCGCACTGCCTTTCTGAATAAAAATATGGCATAAACTATTACATGGTTAAATTATACTTTCTATTAGTATGAAGAGGTTAACAATCACTGGGCCGCCTGCTAAAGGTGGGATTTAACTTGTGTCCAAATATCACTTTTCCAGCATGCATACAGCCAAAGTTATAATTTTTACACTTTATCCATTGTCAGGGATACAATCCGATTCTCCCCCTCTCTCCATGTTAATACATAGCACCATTACGTTCAATGGGGCTGAAGGCTTTTGAAACCTCTATGACAGGATTTATACATACATAGTAATTACCACATAGACTGCCGGAGGTTGCAGCCATATTCTGGACCAAAATAGATGGGTGAGGGGGATACAGATCAACATACAGTATACAGAGATCCCATTAACCCCTCATACACTGGCGACACACTTTATTCGAGCTTGGCTAGTCCCACGAATTCGGGTATACCCGGGTGTATTGAGGTTTGTGACTGTTTTCTGCCCGAGTGCATTGGGTTATTTTCCAAGCAGGGATTGAAGCATTTTATTCCCGCTGGCTGCAATACTGCACAGTATATATATATATACTGCATTAAAATTCATGAATTTATGCCATCTGGTAGACACGCGAAGCATTGCAGCCTATTAAATCCTAATCATTATCATTTAACAGATCAGCCGCCCATCAGCCAGGCATGAACCCAGGCTGGGAAGGCAAATGCAACGGGGCTTGTCAGAGGTGAGGAGTGGCGCATTCCAGGTATCTGCCAGGTACATACCGGGTATTTGCTCGAATAAAGTGTGTCGGTGCAGTATCCCGATCATGATAATCGGATATATACAATAACACACAGTACTGCTGGGGAAATACATCTAAGACCTGGGACAATTCTTCTGAAGCAAGGGAATGCAGATCAACATATACACAGATACCATTAACCTCTAATATCCGCATGATTGCAGGGACTGCCGGCTGGGTGTGAACCCTTTATTACAAGCCTGGCAGCTCCGATCATGACAAGTCCCCATGGCTTCATCTTGTCCACTGGCAACAAGGGAGGAGGGTAAGATGGTGGTCATAGAGCAGGTGGTGTACAATGGTCACTTGGGACCCAGTGTCTAACAGAGCTGTGGCATATAAACCATCCACGAGGATGCGTATGATGGCGGCTGGTCCCACACGACTGTAAGTGTCAGATGGGGAGGTTTCCTTGGGGCTTGGCATGGGTGTGCCCTTTGAAGATGGGGAGGGGTTCCTGCAGACTGGGCATTGCAGATCATGGCCTTAGGGTGGAACGTTTGGACCTTGCTGGGCTCCTAGCAGTTATTAGAATAGTGGCTCTTTTGGCCACAATTGTAGCAGATTATGTCACCCTGAATCACCTTTGCCCTTTGGGCAGGAGATTCTCTCTTGGGCTACCTGAACGTGGCAGTAGGCACCTGGTAGCAGGGTGGTCCTCTTCACTTTCAGTGTCCATGGCTTTTGAGGTCGACGTCCCTTTGAGCTCGTCTTTGCGGTACCCCTTGGTAGTAGTAGCAGATCTTTCCTTTTTACAGAGTCTCTAGGCATTTTGGACAGATGCAGCCATAGGGTACTCTCTTGGGCTTTCATCCATCCATCAAGTCTTCAAAGTTTAGAGACTGGTCCATTGAGAGTGTGCAACTGACGCATATAGAAACCGGGTACATAAGCAATTCGCCCCGCAGTAGTTGCTGGATGTACAGACCATTGGCCTGGGATGCAGGGATAAAAAAATTCTTCACTAGAGGCCATAGGACCAACTGGATCTGACGAAGTAATTCTGGCACATCTTCTCCCTCGTCTTGCGTGAGGGCATAGAATTTGGCCAGCAGAGAGATGGTGTCGTCCGGAACACCATACTGCACCGACACACTTTATTCGAGCAAATACCCAGTATGTACCTGGCAGATACCTGGAATGCGCCGCTCCTCACCTCTGACAAGCCCCGTTGCGTTTGCCTTCCCAGCCTGGGTTCATGCCTGGCTGGCGGGCGGCTGATCTGTTAAATGATAATGATTAGGATTTAATAGGCTGCAATGCTTCGCGTGTCTACCAGATGGCATAAATTCATGAATTGTAATGCAGTATATATATATATACTGTGCAGTATTGCAGCCAGAGGGAATAAAATGCTTCAATCCCTGCTTGGAAAATACCTCAATGCACTCGGGCAGAAAACAGTCACAAACCTCAATACACCCGGGTATACCCGAATTCGTGGGACTAGCCGAGCTCGAATAAAGTGTGTCGCCAGTGTAGGTCTTGGTTAGTGCATGTATTAAGGCTTGTGCATCAGCGTTGCACAGAACTGTATCATGTGGGCAGCTGGAGGACGCAGACACTCGATGATTCGCTGCCACTTTACAGCATCGGAGCAGGTCCACTCAGGGAGCACTTGTCCTGCATGATCCTTCCACTCTTCAAACTCTGCCTCACCAAGAGGTGTAGGCTGGGTCCCCGAGAAAGCCTTGAGTTTACGATATTGATGAGACTAGGATGACTGAGTAAGGGCGTCCACTAGTTGCAGTAATGTTACTGCCACTGCTGAGTTCCCTGGGGACAGGGGTGGATGAAATTATGGCCTTGGGCTAGGGGTGAGTCCTAGACAGGCCCGGTGTTCTATGGTAGTGTAGGATGGTCGCAGGGCCTCAGTTCGGAGGGGTGCTTCCAGCGGGGTCCCGGGACTGAAAATCACTCTGGGTAGGAGAAGATCTGAGTAAAGTACTGTAGGGAGCACCCCATGAGTAAAGTGTCATACTTCCCGGGAGTGTTGGAAGTACGTTGAATTTCTGTTTGGTAGGACACTGTGTAGAAGGGTTTAGGACTAGAAGTCGCCCTTGGCAGTGACATTTCAGGAAAGATGATCGGGCAGCTTGGGGGCAGAGCTCCCGGAATGTGCAATGCCCTAGGAGAATCATCCTCACATACCTCGTTGTCGGTTGCCAGGATGAGGATGTGCCAGTGAAAGTGGGGTCCCACTTCCGACCTATCTGTCAGACGTTGGCGAACCCTGGGAGGGGCCAAAGTCTGTTCATGACTTCTTGAGGGGTGTTGTCAAATGGCACGTCCCCCACCGCGACGATGTGGCAGGGCGACTCATTGAGCTCCAAGGCCAAGTCATGGACTTGTTGCTTGGTTGGAGAAAACATGTTGTCAATTTTTGAGCAAACAAATGTTACTGCTGAATAGGGCACTCCAGGTCTGAGATCTCAGCAGCACCTCCAAATGTAATGCAATTTGCCCCCCTCACCCCCTGTGTGGCTACGTTATGTGTGATGCAATACAATACATGTGGCTCACAGGAAACCTGAGCCTATGCTGCTGGGAACCTGGGGTGAAAGTGAGTTGATGCTCAGTAGAGCCTCCACCTATAATGGGATTCTACTATGTGGAATGACACCGTTACAGGACAATAAAGAATACACACAGATAAAACAATAACAGTTTACTGTACACATCAGAGAACCAATAATAAAGGTGATACCCACTTGCAGGCCTCGCAGGACCCGTGTCCACACCCCAGTGGAGTTTACCCCAATGAACTAAGGTGCTCCAGGCACCAGACCGTCCCAGTATCCACCGATCAATCAACCACCCAGGTGTGTGAGATAGCGCTGCCCCCACTAGCCCATGTATGGTTGGTGCACATAGTTGATACCTGCCGGGTGTGTCCACACCCGGGTGCGCAGTGATGCTGATGGGATCCACGGATCCAGTGACAGCATACACGAAGCCTCTGCCTCTATGTGGGTTCGGTCCCGCATGGATTGTACCACCATATGAGATTGTTCTTTGTTGCAGGTGTCTGGGCCAGATCACCTGAGATCAGAATGCAGCCGCGTCCTGATGGTGTCCCTCACTCTGTTACTACAGGGCAGTGTCCCAATCTAAGGGCCTGTCCCTGCAGCAACCACAAGCTGAGGGGAGTGTTGATCTAGCTGGGGCCTAAGGGGGTCTCTGGCCTAGTGCAGTCGGTCACTGACTCCCTAAACACATTCCACCCTTCTGTTGTCCCAGCTACCACTGACTCACTCAGTAACTGCCTAACTGCCTAACTGCCTTAACTTCCTTAACTACAAATGCAGCCACCCATTGGCTAAGCCACACAATGTGACGTCAATTCCTGTGGCTCATGGGACATGTAGTCCCTGTCTTGAACCTTTCACCTATTGGCCGCTGCTCTGGGGGTCCTGCTGCGCATGTGCAAAGGGTCTCTCATGCTGGTGCCAACCCCAACATGGCCAACGGACTAAGGTATTCTCTGCGCATGCGCGACTACACTGTGCATGCGCAAGGATTAACAAAATGGCGATGCCCTACTATGGGAGCCGCCGGCGACTTGGTCACCACTCCAACTGCCCACAGACCTTCCCGCACTCTCCCCATCCCCTGCTGCTGGCCGCAGCCGCAGCGGAAGGTAAGGGGATGAAGGGGGACCCAGGGTGACAGTGTCACACTAAATTAGTATATATGCCATTTGCAAACTATATAGCACACATTATGATCATAAATAGTAATTTGTTTTTTGTCTATTTCCAAATGTAGCAAAAACAGGATAAATTACAATAAAGAGAAAGGAATTCCCAAACAAGGGATCCAAAAAAAAGACCCCTAATTTAAAACACACAAATGTATCTTATACAGTGTACCTATTTAGGTATGGAAATCCACATACTGGCCATTATTTCCAAAGGTAAACCTAGGATCCCTGATCAAAGGGTCTATATAACACAGTTACAACTATCACTTTATTGAATCAAATAATATAAAGAGTGTACTATTATATACCTGTACAATGAAAAAAAGAATAAGTAAATTCTTAAAACATTGATGGGGAGGTCGCTGTGTGGTTTATGTAGGAGTGTATATAATATACAATTTTGACCGTATGAAATGTATGTTTAGGTAAGTATTCTAGTGTAAGGCCACTGTTCGTAACATCAGTGGTGATCTTCTGTATATGCATCAATATACATATTCATAAGTATAAATTATACCGTATACCCAGTTCAAGGTATCAAAAGATATCTATCATTCCTGTTATGTCATAAATAAATCCAATACCTTAGTATATCCAATTTATATGCATCAATATATGTCAATAGAGTATACAAATCTAATCCAGATATCCATACAGCCGCGGCCCCTTTTATTCTATCCGATATTTTCCGGTGACTTTTTCCAAATGCCACACGCTTCGCCGCGATCGTGCGGCGTTCGTGTCGTATTCATATCGCAATCATGCCGGTGTCACCCGCGCTTGATCTGTTTAATGAGAATGGTTCAGATTTAATTGATTGCAATTCTTTGCGTATCCGCCAGGTGGCAGATATCCATGAATTGTAATGCGCACGCGCTTCAGTAATGTGTCGACTTGCTGGGGTTTAAAAAATACCAAAGTGGTCCTTTGTGAATTGACCTTGGTACTGAAGAAGTTGTACAACACTGTATCTATTTAGGCGTTTCATATTAAAAACTAAATGCAATGTGTCTGGTGTTCTATTCCATTGTCCAGAGAGGTCCAGAGATGAGTACACCACGGAAGTCCGTGTGCAAAAAGCCCAACATAACGTACGCTTATTTAATATGGTCAGCAATTAGTTCAGCAGATGATAAGATGGCCATAGTTGGTCAAATTTATCAATATTTTATCGAAAATTATGACTTTTACAAATTTTCACAGGAAGAAGGGAGAACAGAATCCCAAAAGGATGCACTCACTAGGGGATAGAACTCAAAAATAAATACATTTTATTAATAATCATATGAAACAAAACCTAATTAAAACCTGATGTTGGCGCATGTTTGCCACAGCAGAGTCTGGTGTGCTGTTAGGTAAGCCTATTGAGCCCAGGTATGGGTAGTCAAATGATAATTCTGGTTAATGTTGGCCAGAAATACTGGAAAAAGGGTGCGACGTCTTGTGTGACGTCACTGGCGCAACCAGCTAGTAGTAGCTCCACGGCGTGGTGTGTGTCTTTCAGTTGCTAGTTAATCTATGATGTGGGCCAAATGTGGATCCCACTAGCTAGCGTTAGGAGTCTGTGAAGATTTAGTCCGTTTCCTGGTGAGAGTTTCCTTATCTCTGCAGGTACTTAACCCGATATGCTTTCCGATATGTGGGGGGTCATTAACCGCAGTCCCCAATTGATATCTGAGTGATTGAAGCATCGGATGTGTACTGTGGACTTTGGTAATCTGAAGCAGTGAGATATAGTTTCACTGTCCAGGTATATCTACAGCAGGACAAACTATATTACTTACTATAGAGTGATAAATAGAGAACAGCACAGCAGCTAAGTTTAACTGCAGTAACAGCACCCAATTTGTGCCTCTACACTCTATATACACATATACATGTACTAATTTTGTAAGTAATTATGATCTACTTCATATTATAACTTTAGCACTATGTATGCTGCTGCAGGAACCTAACATAACACCACAATTACCACCAGGGATTTTCCAGTATTTCTGGCCAATATTAACCAGAATTATCATTTGACTACCCATACCTGGGCACAATAGGCTTACCTAACAGCACACCAGACTCCGCTGTGGCAAACATGCGCCAACATCAGGTTTTAATTAGGTTGTGTTTCATATGATTATTAATAAAATGTATTTATTTTTGAGTTCTATCCCCTAGTGAGTGCATCCTTTTGGGATTCTGTTCTCCCTTCTTCCTGTGCAATCTTTTTATCCCTGATAGCACCACGTCCAGTTCCTTGTCTCACAATCAAGTGGCTGAGCGGGGTTTATCGAGCCCCTTTCCCCTTCCCTTCTATTATTTTACAAATTTTCACCAGATGCTCTGAGGTGGAAGCGTGCGATAAGGAAAAAGTTATGTATAGATCTATGATTTTTTCGTATTGCTCCTGCACCCGAAGTTACAGGAGAAGGGTAGTGGTGTGTTGCCCCTGAATTTTCCAGTATCTTTCATCATGGAGAGTTCAAAAGGCGAAAGATCATGGTAAAACCAACTAAGAATCGTCAGTCCCAGGCAAGCAATGCTCCAGCGCCAGCACCGGCTTCCAATAACGGTCCGACCGTCTGTGAAAACCTGCTGACCGGCAACCCTTGCTATCAGTCCCTGCCTGGATACCTGCAGCCTGAGCAGGATTTCACATACAGATACCAGCAAGCTTGCATGTACCAAAGCGATTTCCAGCTTCATCAGCTGTCAACTACAGGTGTAGCAAGCCCGCTGTCACCTGTCAACTACGTGTATAATCAAGACTACGGGACTGACAGTGGCTCGGCGCCAACCGAATTGCAAAGTCTATGGTGGGTACAGCTGCCGTATGTAATTATTTTTTTACCATATCAATATCAATGCACAGTAAAGTGATTCTCCTGTAATCAATCGCTTTGCTTATGGTTGTTTAGTTCGTGTAGTCCCAATTCGCCAAAATGTAGTCCAGCAATATCATTGGCTGCGCACCTACTACAGTTAGGCGCATGCATTGTAACCTTGTTGAAACTCATACAGTATGCATCTCATCACATCTAGGCGCATGCGTGTACTGTATGTGAACAAGAGACGTCCCCCGAGAAAATAATTGTTGGGACTGACCAAGGGGACTGCGGGCACTGACTGTGGGAATTTCTTTAGAGGACTGACTACTGTAGTTTGAACTAACCATTACAGTATTTACAGTATTTATTTATTTTCCTCATCAGGCTGAGAACGGCAAATGGAGGGATTTCGATGGATAATATCGCTTTTTGTAACGATGCTTGCACACTGCTGAATCTGAATCAGTGCCAATTTTTTTGATTAGCATAGAATAACTGAGCTTTATTACATACTTTTTAACATACTGTACTGTATAATAAACCCCAAAAATAAAAAGTATGCATTTATTCTGTACATGTATTACAGTACAATATGTGTGTTCTACTAGTGTGTGTTTTAATAGTGTTTTGATGTACTGTAATGCGCAGTAAGTAAAAAAACATTAATGGTGTACTGTAATTAAAAACATACAGGTATATTTAAATAAAGCAGCAATTAATTTTATTGGTGGGTGCAGTAAGTAAGAAAACATTAATTGTGTCCAATACAGTAAAAACATTGACAGTATGAATACAATATACAACAATCAACATTATTTTTATTGGTGGAGTACTGTAAGTAAAAAAACATTAATGGTGTACTGTAATTAAAAACATACAGGTATATTTAAAAAAAACATATTAGAATACAATTTAAAACAATGAACAAGTCAGAAATGAATCAACATTTTAACAGACGACCAATAACGAAGCGAATTCGATCCCCAGCAGATTGTCCTTCCAGGGCCGATGCCTTGTATGCCGCAAAATGCCATTAATGGAGTCTCGCACGATTTTCATTAAAGGATCGGTAATTAAAAAATAGCGCCGCAATTCCTCCACAATAGTCTTTCTTAAATATTCAGGAAGAGCCTTTTTCGCGATTCCCTTCATAGTTTACATTGTGGCCCCACCTTAAGTACAACGGGTATGGCACTTGGTGCTTGAAAATTAACAAGGCATGCCTCTGAGGTATACGAGCTCTTGCAAACCTATACTTCCCCCTGAGTGGCTGGGGCAGCTCGCGCAGGATGATGTCGGGCACCGTCTCAATGCAAGCGTTCTGGGAGCGGGTGTTCTTCTGGGAGCGGGTGTGCTGGTGGAGGTGGGCGAGGGTAGGTTGTCTGGGAGGATGCTTTCCTCCTGTCTTGGTCTCCTTGTCAGTGTTGCCTCCTGGCGTGGTCTTGATTGGTTTTTCATGTAATCCTCATCAACGGCATACATGAACACATATTCTTCTGATGGAAGGTGTGCGCTTAGTGATGGAAGGCTGAAGGTCCCATCCATCCCATCCATGCCACCCTCCTGCTCCTGCGGCCGACATACAGGGCAGTAACTCCAAGCCAATTATGTATTCCCGCTATGTCTGTCTCTATCTTCTCCATGCGCTTATCCATCTTCTCCATCCGTTGATCCATCTTCTCCATCCGTTGATCCATATTTAGCATAGTCTCTAAAGAAGATCTATCTTTACCAGCATAGAGTTCCCAGGGATATCGACACTTAACCCATTCAGCATGTGGTCTAATGAGCTGGATCATGTGCATGGGGTGCTGTGGACATCTGGGTGGATGGGTGCATAAGAGGATGAGATTGGGGTTCCCTGGAGATAAGCGGCAGCATCGTCGAGGAGTGATGGAGGAGGTGTCCTATGGATTTCTGAGAGAGAAGCGATAGAGTCGTCAAAGAGTGATGGAGAGGTGCTCTGTGGATTTCCAGGAGAGAAGCGACAGAGTCGTCGAGGAGTGATGGAGAAGGTGTCCTCTGGGTTTCCGGGAGAGAAGCGGCAGCGGCGGCGAGGAGTGATGGAGAAGGTGTCCTCTGGGTTTCCGGGAGAGAAGCGGCAGCGGCGGAGAGGGCTGATGCAGAAGGTGACCATTTGTTTTGCTTTGAGTGTACATCACCGAATTTCTTCTTGACATAATAAGGCTTCTTTAAAGCCTTACCTGTAGCCTTTGGAGTCATCAAAAGGTTTTCTTTATTAGCCTTAGCCTTTCGCTTTGGCCTTGGCTGGGAAATGGCTGCTGCCTTTCGCTTTTTCTGCATGACAGGCACGGCAGAGGCGAGTGGGTTCCTGCGTCCGTAGAATCGGGGTTGATCCATGGAAGCAGATGGCACAGTGCAGTGTCTGGACAAGGGCAAGTTCAGAAACAGATCATCGCGTTAGAGGCTATGCAATGTGTGTCACCTTTTATGCATGGTGACGAGGTGCAGGTGTTAAAAGTGGGCGTACTCTAATGTGAGTCATTAAAGTATAAATACACCATCCATTTTGTGGATTCACTGCACATTGAATACACATCGACTAAACATCAAATATACATTCTTGTGCTTGCATTTCGTTCGACACGCAGCGATGCCTGTTAAAAAGATTTCTAAGGATCTCAGCTTGAGAATTAAGGAGATGTACACGAGAGGACAACAAATTGTGGATATTCAACGCTGGCTAAGTACTTCTGGCCTCGTTGTGCCAGCAGCAACCATGAGCTATCATGCCCACTGTAAGACCAAAAGAGTAAAGAGGACACCAACGGTAACTACTGCGTAAGTACTGTACTGTACTGTATCTATCTATTATTATTGTTATTGCTGTAGATTTATACATTACTCTATTCTATACAGTATCTATCTATTATTATTGTTATCGCTGTAAATTTATACAGTATAACTATTCTATTAAAGTAATATCTATATTTGGCTATACTGTAGGCCTGAACATAAAAGTACCAGTACTTGTGGCCCACTTTAACGTATTGTTGTTTTTCCTTTAAACTGTAGGGAGACAACTGTTCTGGTTGACAGAATAAGTGAAGAGAATGATGAGAAGAGTGCCTTAAGGGTCAAAGACACTCTGCAGAAAAATCACAATCTAACCGTATCAGAGACCAGCATTAAGAAGATGAAACGCAGAATTGGATGGAAATATGGACGTGTGAGGTTAGTACTGGACAGTACAGGAGGTGAAAAGTGTGGTTTAATAAACTGTACTGTACCTATAAAATTATTCCTTGTCATTACAGAGCATACCCTATGATAAGGGACGTCAACAAGATAAAGAGAGTGGTCCAGGCACAGGCATGGATCGACAGTGGTGAAACGTTTCAGGATTGCATCTTTACTGACGAGTCTACTGTATCTCTGGAGAGATTTGCCCCCTTTGCATTCCACAAAAAGGATGCATATCTATGAAGCCGCGTCCAAAATACACAGTGAAGATGCATGTGTGGGGTGCGATCTCTAGGCGTGGACCAGGATGCATCGTAATCTTTGATGGTGCAGTATAATAATGCACAAAGTCACATGCTGTAGCCTTAAGCACTGTACTGTACTACTGTAGTGTACATTATTTTGAGCACTTTTCTTGTTACAGGAATCATGAATAAAGCTTTTTTCCAAGAGCAAATAGTGACTGAGATTGTGGACTACATCACACGTGAATTCCCAGATGGTCACAGTTTCTACCAGGACAACGATCCAAAGCAAACCGCGTCAACTGCGCATATTCTTGCCTGCGGTATCAACTGGGTGAAGACGCCAGCGGAGTAAGAACAGTAACCGTGTCCCGTTTTTACACACTGTTTACTGTATATCTCTTTAGCTAATTTTCCTTTTTTTCTCCCTCCAATGACCGATCGCCAGACTTCAAACCTATCAAAATGGTCTGGCATCAGTTGAAGGACCATATCCGAAAAAAGGATGAGTTGGCGAATGGCATAATGAGTTTTTGGAACGATGTGCTCACAGTGGAACAATGTAATAAATATATCGACCATATTGCGACTGTGTTGCCCATTGTGATAGAGCATAATGGGCAAGCATCAGGAAGGTAGTATAGTACTGTACTGTAGTATGGTAAGTACAAGCACACCAAGTACAGCATGATACAGGTAAGTATGGCACAGATTGTTTTACAGTATACAGCATGCACTTTACTACACTAATTTTTAATTTTTAGAGAGAGCTGCACTACCAATCTTGTTGCAAAGTATTTTACAGTACAGTAGTTCCAATATTCTGTAGTTTGACAGTAGTAACTGCATAGTCCAATATGGAGTAGTTATACTGTACTGTACACAATGCAATTATATGCTCTTAACTGCACTAGTTTTAAAATTTTAGAGAGAGCAGCACTGCCAAACTTGTTACAAAGTATTTTACAGTATAGTAGTTCCAGTATACTCTACAGTAGTTTTACAATAGTAGCTGCATACTGTACAGTTGTCCAATATGGAGTAGTTTTATTGTACACAATGCAATTATATGCACTTACAGTAACTGCACTCATTTTTCTTTCCTTTTCAGAGACAGCTGGCTGCACTACAAAAGGACGGGTGGGGGAGGGGGGTATCATTTGTAAATTGTGTGAACTGTGTGTATAGTGTATCTACAGTCATGATTTACACAACCCCCCCCTCTCTCTCAATGAACTACAGAATGCAATGTGGCCACGCCGAACAAGATAAAGACTAACAATTTGTTTTACTGTTTTTATTATTATAAATGGGCATTATTCATGATAATTTGTATTTTTCATTCTTCCATAATTATGCAAAGGCCCTCAAATTTCAACTGACAGAAAAACTACAGTACACTACTGTACGTGTACAAAGAAGATAAACACTGAAAATTATTATTTGTATTTTTTATTCCTGATAAAATAAAATAAATATTTCTTTATATTCACATTTTTTTTCTTTGAACTTGAAATTCACTGTGAATGTGTGAGGAAAGGGATTCTTCAAGAAGGCTTACACTTTTATTCATTGGTTACATTATTATTCATTGGTTACATAATCAGATTAACATATTCAATTCGAGAAGGGTTTATCACAAGTGCGCATGCGTTACCGTAAACAAAGCCTCAAAGGGTTGGGGGGGGTCAGCATAATGGATTAGCATAAGGGATTAGCCAAGCATTTGAAAATGAATGTGAAGTTATACACGCATGCGTATTAATCATCAACTAGGTCCCTTCCCAAAGAGGATTACACGCAGACGCAGAGATGTGACTCTCGGCTCGGGACGATTAAAAGCACAAAGCCAAGCTTTTGAAAATAAATGGTTTTTGAAAGGTGTTGATAAGAAGTTGAAATCCTTGAGCCTTGTGTGTGTCTGCGGGGGGATAAAGCTGCATGAAGGATTAAGTGTAGCAGTACTGTAGTTCAAAGACATATTTTCAACAGGTCATCATAATGTTTTGATCCCCACACCCCCAAATCAATAAAATTACATAAAGCATGCGAATAACCAGTGTCACAGTAAAAAGGTACAGTACTGAAAGAATATCAGAATAACAAGAATTTTTAAGCAGGCACACATGTCTGGAAACGAAACATAAAAAAAAATATATATTTATTTTTTCCAGACTTGAAGTTCCACATGATTGTGAAGTTATACACGCATGCTCATTAATCATCAGCTAGGTCCCTTCCCAAAGAGGATTACACGCAGGCGCAGAGATGTGACGCTCGGCTCGGGACGATTAAAAGCACAAAGCCAAGCTTTTGAAAATGAATGGTTTTCGAGAGGTGTTGATTAGAAATTGAAATCCTTGAGCCTTGTGTGTGTCTGTGGGGGGGGGGGGAGGTACAGCTGCATGAAGGATTACATGTAGCAGTACTGTAGTTCAAAGACATATTTTCAACAGGTCATCATAATATTTTGATCCCCACACCCCCAAATCAATAAAAATTACATAAAGCATGTGAATGACCAGTGTCACAGTAAAAAGCTACAGTACCGATATAATATCAGAATAACAAGAATTTTTATGCAGGCACACATGTCTGGAAACAAAACATAAAAAAAAGGAAATATTTATTTTTTCCAGACTTGAACTTCCACATGATTGTGAAGTTATACATGAATGCACATTAATCATCAACTAGGTCCCTTCCCAAAGAGGATTACACGCAGGCGCTGAAATGTGACACCAGGCTCTGTACGTTAGAAAAAATGGTGGAGCACTGCTGGAAAAAATAAAGGGCTGGAGGCTAATTGCAAAATTAAAAATGCTTTATATTAGTGCATAAGTAGACAGAGCTACAGAAAAAACAGGTCCTCTAATGCATTTCGCATGACAGCGCGAAATGCATTAGAGGACCTGTTTTTTCTGTAGCTCTATCTACTTATGCACTAAAATAAAGCATTTTTAATTTTGCAATTAGCCTCCAGACCTTTATTTTTTCCAGCAGTGCTCCACCATTTTTTCTACTCTGATTCACTACTACCGGAAGGAGGCACGCTACATTGTTCCAGGACATGCATCAACCGTGAGTTATATCTCTTTTCAAGAATATGCAGTTTGTATATATTACTGGGCTACTTTTCTGCTCAAGCCTAGGGATATAGGTCTCTTGCTCCATTAATGGGTGTGGGGTGGGCTCTCTTCATTGAGTGCTCATTACACACACTCACTGTGGGGTTCCTCAACCTTTATTTGTTATCCCACACTATGGCTATAAGTTGAGCATTTAAGCCTATACTGCACAAATACTCTTATTGAAGATACAATTTTTCCTGGACTATTATGCTATATGGCAATCTGACTCTGGATATTAGAAGCACCTACTGGGGATTCATTTCCCATTTTCACAGGCTCTGTACGTTATACATGCAGGAATGTTTTAACAGGTTTGGGATGATTGAAGCCAGAAAGCCATCTGGCTGGGAGAGGTGTACTGAACTGCAGATTGAACTTTTCTCTGTACACACTCTCTCTAGGTGACCTAATAACATCTTTTGGGTTTAATTATCACCTCTATGCCGACGACACACAAATATACTTTTCAACACCTGACCTTACACCTGCTGTACAAACCAAAGTTTCTGAATGTCTCTCTGCTATATCATCCTGGATGGCCCTCCGACGCCTTAAACTCAACATGGCTAAAACAGAGCTCCTCATACTTCCTCCCAAACCTGGCCCTACTACCTCCTTCCACATTACTGTTGGAACTACAATCATTCACCCAGTAGCCCAAGCACGCTGCCTAGGGGTCACACTCGACTCCTCTCTCACATTCGCCCCTCACATTCAAAACATTTCTAAAACTTGTCGCTTTTTCCTCCGCAATATAACTAAGATACGCCCTTTCCTCTGTTGTTCGACTGCTAAAACTCTGACTCAGGCCCTCATTCTCTCCCGTCTTGATTACTGTAACCTCCTGCTGTCTGGCCTTCCTGCCTCTCACCTGTCTCCCCTACAATCTATCCTAAATGCTGCTGCCAGAATCACTCTACTCTTTCCTAGATCTGTCTCAGCATCTCCCCTCATGAAATCCCTCTCCTGGCTTCCGATCAAATCCCGCATCTCACACTCCATTCTTCTCCTCACTTTTAAAGCTTTACACTCTTCTGCTCCTCCTTAAATCTCAGCCCTAATTTCTCGCTATGCACCATCCCGACTCTTGCGTTCTGCTCTAGGATGTCTACTTTCTACCCCCTTTGTATCTAAAGCCCTCTCCCGCCTTAAACCTTTTTCACTGACTGCCCCACACCTCTGGAATGCCCTTCCCCTCAGTACCCGACTAGCACCCTCTCTATCCACCTTTAAGACCCACCTTAAGACACACTTGCTTAAAGAAGCATATGAATAGCACTGTGGATATTCTGAACACAGGATACATAAAGATTGGCCCCCTGCAGACGCACTTACCAGAACTCCCTCCTACTGTCTCTGTACGTTCTCCCTACCTACCAATTAGAATGTAAGCTCCTCAGGGCAGGGACTCCTCTTCCGAAATGTTACTTTTATGTCTAAAGCACTTATTCCCATGATCTGTTATTTATATTATCTGTTATTAATTTGATTACCACATGTATTACTACTGTGAAGCGCTATGTACACTAATGGCGCTATATAAATAAAGACATACAATACAATTAGAAGTTGAAAAAGTACTTTAGCCGTGTGTGTGGGGCGAGAGGGAGAGCGCTGTATGCAGCGAAATGTGATACTGTAACACGCCTATGCGTTTCAACAATGTTCAAATGAGACATACAGTACTGTACGGTACACGCATAATATAAAAAGAGTATGAAAACAAGTAAAAGTACTGATTAGAAAATACTGTAATACAGTACATACAGAACTGTATAGAAATGTGATCATTTTATATTCGAAGAAGACGCGATGCTATATTTTTGTAATACTGTATACTGTAAATCCTCCATTTTACAAATACTGCGCGCGCACACACAGACATAATGCATTAGACATGCATTAGACTTATTAGACTTTTAAGACAAAAGCTTGCGAACGCCCACCTGTGTTTTTAGACGTTATTGCAGTATAGCAGACAGCGCTAAAAATCTGAGCGCTAACATACCGGAAAGCGCTACGGAAAAATAGAAAATATACCGCATCTGGCCGCGGTTAGCAGAGCGCCGTGGATCCAGCCGCATTAGGATAAAGGCGGCCGCAGCTGTATGTTGAAATGACTCTAAACTCACATCACATTATCCCTAATTGTGAAGGTCAAATGTAAGGTTATTTCCTAGAAAGACCTATGGGATTTATAGTGCCTCATTCTATTAGCTTCGATACCAAGTTGTAAAGGATTGTGAGCAGATATCTCAAAATTTTGCTAGGTAGCTCTACTGAAAGCCTCAATAAATTGGTTAAATCGTGCGGCGAAAGCATGTTTTGGTGATTTTTCGCTCCTGGCCAAACACATCGCTCGGGAGAAGCAAAACATCTGCAAATTGCATTTTGTACAAATTAACGCAATTCTAGTACTTCCGATTAGATAAATGGAGCTCTGGAATTGCAGGTTTATCAATGTTTCATCTCGCCAGCCCAAGGGTGATGAGATGGGATTTGTGCGCAGGAATTTGAAAAAAAGAAATTCCTGCATTAGATTGAAGACAGGGGTGTCCGGAGCTGATACACATTAATATCAGCTCTAGAGACCCCCGGCATCAATCCGATGCAATATAACGGCTAACCGCTAAGGCAATGAAGGGGTTAACACCCAGTGCCATGTTTATTGTGGGCAGCAGGTGTTGTTGAAGTTGGTATTTGGCCCAGGGTTGGTTGTTTAGGACTTGTAGGGGGGTTTTGTGGGTGAAGTTAACCCCATTCATTACCTTATCAGTTAATACCGCTAAGGTAATGAAGGGGTTAACCCTCTTGCTACCCTCATGGCAGTTAGTAACACCCACCGCGGGCCAAATGCACCTTTCACCCATCCCTGCTACCCACAATAAACATTATGGGGCTCATGCAGAGAGCATAGATAAGGAAATAGCGCCATCTTCTGGCGAAAAAACTAGCCAGAAATCCTTAAACTCGGGAGAAAATGGCGCGGTTTTTAAAAGTGCCCAGAAATTTTTTCAGAGCTGTAAAACTCGCCAAACTCGTGGCGAGAACCTGAAACTCGCCATGCTAATATAGCGTGGTATTTCCAGAAGCTCCGAATCGCTGGAACACGCCAATACGTGCATTAGTATGGCGAGTTTCAAATAGCCAGGAAAAGTTGGCAATTAGCAGTTTTTTGCCGAAATGAGTTAACGACATTCTCTGCATAACACCTTCACTAACGGCAAATCTGTGGCTATTTTACAGCCATTTTAAACTTTTTTTTTTGGTTTCAATTTTTTTTATTAGGCAGATATGACATTACAGGGTATAGATAATACAAACAGTATGTCAGCCTAATACACATTTTTATTTTTTCTTAACTGGGAAGAGAAGAGGAAAGGCTCAACGTCTCCCTGACCTTATGTGGTCCATCGGGGCGGCGCGAGCATGGAAACAGAAAGGGAATAGAGAGGGGAGGGGGTATGGGGTGGTGGGAAGGGTGTAACGGGAAAAGGTCTTATTCCCTAACTTCTTGGCATTTCTGGTTTGGATCCTGGTGTCCATTGTACCTCTGATCTGTTAGGGGGCGTTTCGTCGTAGGAGCGCCATATGAGTGTGCCATGGGTCCCAAATATTAGTGAATGAGGTAGAAGACCTCTTAAGGAAAGCAGACAATCTCTCCATGTCCATTACTTCTTGCACCCTTCTTATTATTGTTTGTTTTGGGGGGAAGACACTTTCTTCCAGGCGGCAGCCACCACACATCTAGCCGCCGTAAGAATGAAGGAGACTAATTTTCCTGTTGGTCGGTCCAGATAGTCTAAGGGCCTGGCCAGCAGGTAGGTAAGCGGTTCAATGGGTATTGTGAGGTCTGTGACCTCCTCTATTAATTTTTGTGCCGTTTCCCAGTATTTCTGAATTTCCGGACATGTCCACCAAATGTGGGCCATGTCCCCCTTTTGACCACAGCCTCTCCAACATAGATCTGATGCCAGGGGGTAGATTTGATTTAGTCTGACTGGGGTAAGATACCAGCGGAACAATATTTTGTAAATGTTTTCTTTGATTGTGGTACATATAGAAGTTCCTGAGGCATTTTCCCAAATACTTTCCCAGTCCTCTCGGTCTATAACTATATCCAATGCTGCTGCCCAATGCAGCATATAGTCATGTGTGGGGGCTTCTGTAGCCCTCTCTAGCTCCGCACAAATGTGTGTTATTAGACCTTTCTGGTGAGCTGTTTCTCTGCAGAGCCGCTCGAAACCTGTGAGAGGGGGAAATTCCAATGTTGGGGATATTGTTTGGATAAAGTGCCGAATTTGTAAGTACTTGAACACGTTCAGTCCTACTATTTCATATTTGGTTTGTAGGTTTTGGTAGCTCAGGAACTCCCCGAAGCTCAAGATTTCAGCAATCGCCTTGATGTTTTTGGTTTGAAATTGGTCAAATTGTCTGGGCTCACAGCCAGGTGGGAATTTCGGATTTTTGTGAATCGGTATAAGTTGGGATTGTGGTGTTGTGAGCTTGTATTTGAGTTTGCTTTTCGTCCAGGTCTCCCATGTGTGTCTCATTGGGCCTAATTTGAATTTGCTATTCTGCATGTCCTCCTTGCTCGGGGACCAAAGACAGGCCGGCAGTGAAGGCGTTCCGGCATATTGTGTTTCTATATCCAGCCAACAATATTGGTTTGGGTTTGCGTTCCAGACTACCACCTGTCGCAATTGGGCGGCCAGGTAGTATTTTGTGATGTCTGGGACTCCCAGTCCTCCTCTCTCCCTTGAGGCCAAGAGAACAGTTCTAGGGACTCTAGGTTTTTTACCTTGCCAAATAAAGTGGAAGATTAGTTTTTGGATATTTTTCAGTTCCGAGCCAGAGATGTGGACCGGGAGAGTCTGGAAGTAGTATAATAATCTAGGGATTATGTTCATTTTAACCGAGATCATTCTCACGATCCATGATATTTGATATCCTCCCCATTTTTCTAAATCTTGTTTGATTTTATGGAATAAGGTCGGATAGTTATGTTGGTATAGGGATTGGTAGGTCCTCGATATCTTAACCCCCAATATTTGATATAAGAGGAGCTCCAACGGTAATTGAAGTTTAGTTTGAGGAGTTTCACCTCTGGCTCTGGCAGACTTAAGTTTAGGGCTTCTGACTTGTCATTATTTATTTTATATCCTGAGATTTTTCCAAAATCCCGGAGTTCTTTTTGAAGGTTGGGTAGGGAGATTTGAGATTTGGAAAGGGTTAGTATGACATCATCCGCGAATAGGGATATTTTATGCTGCCTATTTCCAATTTCTATTCCCTGGATGTCTGTATTGAGTCGTATTGCTGATGCTAGTGGTTCTATCGTTAGCGCAAAGAGGAGAGGAGATAGAGGGCATCCCTGTCGAGTCCCATTTGTTATCTCGAATCTCTGGTTATTGCCCCCTGGTAGTTTTACTGTAGCTGACGGGTTTTGATATAGTCTACGGACCCCCTCTAAGTATGCATCTTTAAAGCCAAATTTGCGCATAGTCTGGTCCAGGAATTGCCAGTTTATTCTATCGAACGCCTTCTCTGCGTCCAGGCTTAACAGGAGTGCTTTGGTGCCTGTGAGGTGAACATGGTCAATGATATTAATTATTTTTCGGGTATTGTCTGAGGCTTGTCTCCCCGCGACAAATCCTACTTGATCGATGTTAATTAACCTCGGTAATATTGGATTTAACCTAATTGCCAAAATTTTGCTATATAGTTTGAGATCACTATTGAGGAGGGAGATTGGACGGTAGCTTCCACATTGCATCGGGTCTCTGCCTTCCTTATGTTTTATAGCCAAATTGGCTAGAGACATTGTTGGAGGGATTTGGTTCCCTTCCATAAAATGGTTGAATGTTTTTAGCAGATGCGTGGATAGGGTTGGCAAGAATCTTTTATAGTAGACATTTGTGAAACCGTCAGGGCCAGGAGACTTATTGAGCTTTAGTGATTTGACCGCCTCTTCCAGTTCCTCTTTTGAGATCTCAGCGTTGAGGACTGTGTTTTCCTCCTCCGTCAGTGAGGGGAGTTGGCATTTATTTAAGTATTGAGTTATAGATTCTGACGATATCGGTACAGGTCGGCTGTTTTTAGTTCTCAAGTTGTATAGTTCTGTATAATATTTTGTAAATTCCGCTGCAATCTTGCTTTCACTATATTGAATCTCACCGGACCTACTCTTGATCGCCGTTATTTGGGATCTTTTTTGTATCCCTCTTAATTTACTGGCTAGGAGTCTGTCGGCATTGTTGCCTTTGTCATAATATTGTTGTTTGGTCCATTTGAGGGCCTTTTCAACGTCCTCCAGCTGGGTTTGTCTAAGTTTTGTTCTTGCGTCTATTAATGTTTTGTATATTTTTTTTGAGGGATTTGCTTTATGAGCTTGCTCTATTGCTTTTATACTTTCTGTGAGTTCTTTGATTAGCGCTTGGCGGGCTTTTTTCCTGTGGGATGCGATGGAAATAAATTTCCCTCTGATAGTTGCCTTATGGGCTTCCCATAGGATTGCTGGAGAGGAGACTGTTCCCATGTTGAAGGAGAAATAGTCCTTAAGTGAGGATCTGATTTCTCTCTCGATCTCTGGGTGATTTAGTAGTGAATCGTTCAGTCTCCAGGTGTACGTTATTGTTTTTTCAAAGGGGACTGACAAAGTCAAGGTGACCGGGGCATGGTCTGACCATGTGATTGAGCCAATGTCTGATTCTATGGCTGCCGCCATCACATTTTTGGTGGTCAAAAAGTGGTCTATTCGAGAGTAAGTCTGGTGAGGTGCTGAGTAGAATGTGTAGTCTCTCTGGCCCTGATGTTGGTTTCTCCAGACATCCACCAGCGAGAATTCGCTCAGGATTTCCCTAAACCTTTTCCCCTTGATCAGGGAGTGGGTTGTACGTGGGGGACCCATGGTGGTTGATCTGTCCTCGGTAGGGTTTAAGTCTCCTCCCACTATCATCGACGACAGATATCCCGAGTCAACACCCTCGTGAACAGTTTGTAAGAATTCTGTTTGGTTCTCGTTTGGGGCGTATACATTGATCAGGACGATTGCCGAGCCCGCTAGGGAGCCATATACCATTAGGAATATACCCTCTGGGTCCATTGTTTTTTTGACATGATTAAATGGGGTGCCTTGTCTGATAAGGATAGCCACACCCCTCTTATTACTACTAAATGATGCAAAAAAGCATGTCGGGAATATTTTGTTGAATAAATTTGGGGGGTCTTGTGATGTGAAGTGGGTCTCCTGTAAGAATATGATGTCTCCCCCTGTTTTTTTCATGTCGTTGAGAGAAAGCCTCCATTTCTATTATTTTGCAGTCCCTTAACATTTAGTGAACAGATCTTTATTGGGGCTGTGGATGTCATTGTGAGTTTTTTGTGGCTTGGGGATTCAGGATCTCACCCTTCCCACTGGGGGAGATCTTGCTTTCGTGTCCTAGGTATTTATTACTTCGAGAGCTGCTTTGTTTGTGGGGCAGGGGTGTGGCTTGTCTATATTTTCTTTGGTGGTTGCTTGTGTGTTGCCAAGGAGGGGGGGAAGGGAGGGGGTGTGGGTAAAGATCCGCTGGGACAGAGTCAGCGGATAGAGAGCAGATAGGATTAGGGCCTTTTCAGGTCCTAATATAGTGTTGCCAGACCTAATGAAGGCCGGCATTTGGGCGGATTTGCCCATCTAGGGAGGTTCCGGCACCAGTGACCGGCGTGCAACCGAGGGGTCCAGACCCTAGGTTGCTAGTGTGTTGCGCTTTCCCCTTTTCTGTCATCATGTTTTGGTTTTGGAATGCGTCGTGTTTTATTTGTATGGGGGGGATAGTGTGGGGGGGGTAGTGAAAAGGGGGGGGGAGGCGGGTGAAGTAAGGGGGAGAGGGGGAGGGTGTGCATCCGGAGAGGTGTTCAGGTTGTGGTTGTTGAGGTCGTTTATGCTAGCTGTATGGCTCGGGTAATTTTACCATTTTGGTGGGGTATATAAGGGTGCTTATTTCTCTGTTGGTTATTTAGCGCCGGTTGGCGGCGTTCCACTGGGGCGATGAAGGGCGGGAAACGCAGGGGCGGGTGGTGAGGGTAGGATGGGGGGGGGGGAGGAGAGGGGGGGGGCATCCTATCTTTCTTTCTCCTCTATATTAGTAATTATGGCTTAGGTCTGACTTTTATTGGATCTGTATGCGTTGTGTGTAGTATCATATATATAGCCTATACTAGTACACAATCAGCTTTCTGCTTGTCATGTTTATTTACTCATCATTCTAATAGGGGAGTGGTTAGGAACAGCTGTTGAGATGTGGGGGGGAGTGGGGGGGGAAATGGGGAGGGGGTGGGTGGGGCAAGGAAAAAAAAAAGAAAAGGTGGGGGGGAAGGGGGGGAGAGAGGGAGACTCCCACTCTTGAGTTTTGCTATCAAGTTGAAACATTGAACATATAAGCCCCTAGGAATCACACTGTTCTTTTTTGCTGACATTATTTTAGAGTTTTATGTCTGCGACCCATGGTTGGAGTAATAGTGTGGGTCATACTCCAAGGTATCTTTGTATTGTTCAAGTTCTTTTCATGTCGATATGGGTCTCATGGGGCCCTTGGGGGGGTGCAGGGGTGTCAAAGTGTGGGGAGGCTTTCTGCGGCTGGGGGGGGAGGGATGGGGGGGGTAGGCCCGGGTTGTCCCAACAATGGCGTGACTCACTGATCGCCACAGTGTTATATAGGCAGTAGTACTCACGGTTACCGTTGAGGCCACGGTGGGGTGAAAGGGGGAAAACAAAGGGGGGGCGGGGTGATCCGAAAAGAGGTCCTGGGTTCCCGTCTGAATGCTCGCTTCCTCCGCTCCCGTGAGGGCTGGTCGATTGTCGGGGCCTCCAGGGAGGGAGGGGCAAAAAGATCCTGCATTCCCATGTTCCTTCGTGACGGCGGGTCCTGGCTCCACATTATCTCAGCTAGGCCTCAGCGTCGGGGCTGTCGGTGTGTGCGTCCGTCTTCATGGATTGGGGCATCCTTTGCTGTTGTTGTTCCGGTGTGCTGTTGGGAGCTTTGCCGTTTCCAGGTGCTCGCCCCGTCCCTTCTCCGACACTCCGCTTACCGCGTCCCAACGTCATCCGCTCCGCTGGTATTGACAGCCATCTCTGATGCTGGGAATCAGGTAAGCAGATGGGTCTGTGGATTTCTTGGGGGTGAGGGGGGGTAGGGGGAGGGGTAAGGGGGTGGAGGCTGGGGGGGAAGGGGGAGGGGGGGGTGGAGAGGGGAGGGTGAGTGGGGAAGGGGAGAGGGGGGGGAAGGGGGGGAAGGGGGGGAAGGGGGGGGAGGTGGGGGAAAAAGGGGGAGAGGGGGGGGGAGGGGGTCTCTGATGTGCTGGAGTGTTTAGTTGTTTGCTGGTAGATGTTTTGTGGTGGCCTTGTTTGGTGGGTTTTCAGGGTCTTCACTTGACTCGACCTTGCCTTTGTCCTGCCAGACTTTCAGATGCTCTTACTGGCGGGTCTTGTGTGTCCGGTTCTTGGACTCTGGAGGGGTTCTCATCCCATTCTGCTGGCGGGTTCAGTCCCACCGTTTTGGCAAAGCGCGCCATATCTTCTGGGTGTCTGATGGTGTGGTATTTCCCATTTTTTTGCACCAGCAATTTAAATGGGAAACCCCATTTATATTTGATTTCTTTTTCGCGCAGAAGTTTAGTTAGAGGTTGCATCTCCTTTCTCCTGAACACCGTGCGTTTGGACAAGTCATTATATATTTGGAGATGGTCATCTTTGTGGGTGAGAGGCTCCTGAGCGCAGCCTGCCGCCATTATTTGCTCTTTTATTGAATAATGGTGGACCCTTGCAATCACATCTCTAGCTCTGTTGGGGTCATCCGTCCTTGGTCCTAGAGTTCGATGCGCCCTGTCCATTTCCAAGTCACTTGGAGTAAGGTCAGGGCAGACTGACTGAAGAGGGCCAGTAGGTAGGGTTTGATCTGGGCTGGGAGGACCGATTCTGGGATCCCTCTGATCCTGATATTTTGTCTTCGATCTCGATTTTCCTGATCTTCTATCTGGTCCTTGAGATTACTCACTTCGGCCCCCAGTCGGTAGATTTCGTTCGCGGCGTCCTCTTGGGCCTGTGTTGCGTCGGCCATTTTAATCTCTAGCTCCGCGGTGCGTTCAGAGAGACCGGATATCTCCTGTTTCAATTCGGAGACCGCAGCTTTAAGGTCCGCTTTTAATGAGGCGTGAAGCTTGTTCAACATTGATGTTATTAGCTCTTGCATGTAGTCCCGTGTTAGAGCTTCGTCCTGCGGTGGTGGTGTTTCTGTACGGTCACGCTCCATTGCTGTTTGTTTGGTCCCGCGTGAGTGTGTGGGGCCGGCACCATCTTGGCTTTTTGTGGCAGCCTCCGAGCTCCGCTGAGACGGGGAGAAAAAGCGGGCGACTCCTCCTGGGCCTGATTGGGCTTTTTGTTTGCCTGCCATTACCCCCTTGAGGGTTTCCTCTAGGCTTTAGTCTGTTTTGTGGTAATTTTTTTGGGGTGGGAAAGCGCTGCTTTTGTAGTTTTTATGCTTGGGTCTGGGGAGCTCCTCTGCTACCCGACCGTTCTCATCGGCGTCCTGGACACGCCCCCATTTTAACCTTTTTTAACGTTCCTCTCTGCATAAGCCCCTAAAAAACACAATAACCCTTATACCCACCTCCTCTACCCCCAACAACTCCCCCAACACATACAGTACAGTAATGGGCAAAATTACTATTATCCAGATATGCATAAAATTGCATTTGCCCATTCAAAATAAAACAATATACAGCGGCATAAAGTAAATAAAACTTCTACTTACCCCTGCAAGGATGAAGGTCATCCTCATCACATGCTCCGCATCCATGTCCTCCGTTGGCAGGAACACAAAGGGAAAAAATACAATCTAATTGCCCCATAGCCATTAATCACCTTAGCGATTAGTAACCGCTGTAGTAATTAAGGATTTAACTTAAGGGGTTAACTCCCCTCGCTCACTACCCACCTGGAAGGCCTAACCCCCCACCCGGCACAAGTACCCCTACCCTCTACCCATTGATTGGCACAGTGGTACAGCATGCCCAAATAATATGAGCATGATAAGCCACTATAGCAGTCAATGGGCAACATAAAAAAATCAACAGGCCAAAATTGCACAACAATTAAATCAAAACAATAAACAGAAATAGAAAACATAACCATTATGTATGATGGGTATGATGTACCACTGTGTCAATCGATGGGTAGATGGTGGGTGTACTTGTTCTGGAGTGGGTTGTTAGGCTTCCCAGGTGGGTAGCAGAGGAGGGGGGTTAACCCCTCAATTACGATAGCGGTTACTTGTCACTATGGTGATTAAGGGGTTGGGGGCCATGAGATTGTATTTTTTCTTGTTGTGCTTCTGCCAAAGGAGGACATGGACGTGAAGTATGGTGATGAGGAGGCCCTTCATCCTGGCAGGCGTAAGTAGAAATTGTATTTACTTTATGCTGCTGCATATTGTTTTATTTTGAATGGGCAAATGCACTATTATCTATATCTGGATAATAGTAATTTTGCCCATTACTGCACCGTACAGATGCAGCGACCAGTATCCAATCACTTGCCTTGGAAAATCTGCTGTGTTAATCCGATGGGTCACTAGTCTGGCAACAGAATCTCACAGAAATTTTGAGGCATTTACTGTGAGATGCTTAGTTTTTACCCAGGCAAATGATCAGATACTGGTGGCTGCATCTGTATGTGTTGAGGGGGGATGTTGGGGGTAGAGGAGGTGAGTAGTAGGGTTGTTGTGTTTTTTAATATTTGTTGGGGGTAGAGGTATTGGGTGAAGAGGGTAGTTGCCCCAAGGGTGGGTGGTAGGCCTACTGGGTATGTAGCGGGAGTGGTTAACCCATTCATTACCATAGTGGTTCCCACCACTTTGATAGTGAAGGGTTAACCACTCCTGCAACCTTCCTGGCAGGCCTAACCACACAAACTGGGCAATTACCCCTTTCGTCTACCCCATCTGCCCCAAATAAAAATGCTATTCAGGGTTAATCCCTTCATTGCCTTAGCGGTTAACCACTAAGTTAATGAAGCTGTTTTAATATTTTTTATAGTAGAGAGGTGGAGCAGGGGGTCTCTGGAGAAGAACCGCATTGATTTCAGGTTTGGGGACCTGTGCTTACCAAGATACAGGCCCTATCATGGGGTCAGGTGTAGATTTTGGAGAGCGCAGATATCACCATATGTGGTGCCAGATCCCCATGCAATGTTTAAATGTCCCACGTCATGTGACCGGGAAATTTAAATGCATAGGAGATACTGGCACCCTACAACGGGGCCTTTATCTCAGGAAGCAGGGGGTACCCAGACCTGAAATCAATGTGGTTAGTCTCCGGAGAACGCCTGCTCCCGCACACTTCTATTACATTTTTTATTAAAACAGGGCGATTGCCTGTGAGAGTTGTGCAGGGAGAGGCAGCTCTCTCTGTGCAGCTCTCTATGCAGCTGGGCTCGATCGCACAGGGAGAATTTTGAGAGAGGCTGAGATTAGTTTTTCTCTTCGCCGACTGGTTTAGGCATTTTCCAGCTGCACTGTTTGAGTTGTGTTCACATTCTTTTTGAATACCGTGATAACTCAAATTTCAAACCATTAGGTGGGAACATGCCAAACCCTGCTATGTAGCAGCAAACTCATCAAAGCTACTAGAATGAGGCCCTTGGGGGGATATGCACTAAGCTCAATGCTTTTGCGTTCGGATGTTCAAAAAAAGCACGTCCGTTAAAAAGTGAGGCCGGAGACGCGATTCACTAAGCCTTGAGCCCATTTTTTAACGTAAGTGCTCAAAACACCCACAGCGTACGTGTTGCTTTTTTCCCCCTGCTAGCGTTCTTAAACTTCAGTTAAACTTCTAGCTGATAGAAAAAAAAGCTGCATGTAACATTTGCATGGAGATTTGCCATCTCCATGCAAGGCTGTTACAAGCGATCGTACACTAATTAAAATCATTTTAATAATATTGTACATGAGCAGGGGGTCTCCGGAGCTGAACCGCATTGGTTTCAGGTCAGAGGACCCCCTACTTCAGGAGATACAGGCCCAGTTATGGGGTGCCGGTATCCCCTGCAGAATTTAAATGTCCCGGTCACGTGACACGGAAGCTTGAAAGTTCAGGGGATACTGGCACCCCATAAAGGTGCCTGTATCTCGGGAAGTAGGGGGTCCCCTAACATAAAACCAACGCGGTTCAGCTCTGGGGACCCCCTGCACATCTACATTATGAAACACATGATGCACATGAAGCACAAAGCCGGCGTCACATGGTATTTCAGCCAATCAGATCGTGGGAAACAATTCCCCACTCTGATTGGCTGAAATACCATGTGACGCCGGCCATCTTGGATTTAGTGATGTTATCTTAAAGGCAAATGAAGCACAGACATTCTGATTGGCTGGCATCACTCCCTTTAAGTGACGTCATGTAAAAAAAAATTAAAGTCAGAACATGGTTTTAACAGCCAATCAGGTGGCTGTTAACCATTTTGAGGCTAACTGTGACATCACAAGTCCTATTTAAGGCCGTGATGCCTCATTTGAGCCCAAGAAGATGATGAGACAACATCGGTTGTGATTTACCATGGTGCTTTTTGGATTGACAGATAAAGATAGAAGATAAAGAAGATCAAGAAATGGTGACAGATGAAAATAGAGGAATGTGATTAAAGAAAGAAAAAAGAAGATTTGGGTACCTGATCCAGATCTTCATGGCAGATGGCATCGGATGGTGTTGGAGGCCTTCAAGGTACATGAGCTTCCTGTTTACCCGGGAGTCGGAGGGCCACCGCTTCTAATGGTAAGTAATATATTGAATGTTTGCAAATGTCTTTTTTAACGGGTTTTTTCATTGGATGTGTTTTTTGACTTTTTGGGGAGGCACATTGACTGATAATATATTAATCTGTACCACTTTATGGTACAGATGAATACATTATTATGACAATATTTGGGGGGCATTTCTGGCTTGGTATTGCTGTTGGTTTTTTTAATTTCAGTTTCTTATGTGGATGTCATTGTTTGTTTTTTCCTGCTTAATGCTACAGTAATAAAATGTTTGCGATTGGTGTTCGTTTTTAGTTAATGTTGTATTATGTTAGGTAATGCGTTTTATGGTTATTTCAGATATTAAAAAATGCACAAATGCGCACCAGGGATTAGTGGAAGGTAATTTATTAAAAATACACAAAAACTGAGGGGATCCAACCCCACCTCAGAACGGCTGTGCAGCTGGACGGCTAAGTACTACCAAGGAGAACACCTAATGGTGACTAAACCCTAAGCTGCACAGTATACAAATACAGAACAATTTATATAAAAAACATGAAAGAAAAAAACAAACATGAAAACAACCTATCAACAGATTTGTATAGAAACCGCCATAGGGTTGGGCACTGGCAAGGGGAAACGGACACTCACACTGAGACAGTCAGCAGACTCGCGGTGTCTGCACAGGATCCGGATCTTGGCACCGCGGAGATGGATAAAACCGCTGCTGTCTCCTGCAAGCTCCGTCTCAGCTTACCAGCATACACGCGCAGGATGACCTGTCGTGTCCTCTACGGGTTTCGTACCAAGTACTTCATCAGGAGTACACGTACAGCGTCATCCGCGCGTATATATAGGCGGCAACTGATTGAAGAAACCAGTCCCCTCAGAGAAACACCCTTACTTTGCCTAATTGCTACGCTGATTGAAACACCTTGAAATAAGGTTACTAGGCAACAGGGTGTATAGCAACTCATGTGGGGGATGTGTGCAAGTATAAATTAATCATTGCACTCACCCCTATGAAAAAATACAGGAATAAGACCTCTAACAACATAAATAATATACTATGTAAACAAATCATGCTGAAACCTGTATATGAATAAAAGAAAAAAGAACAAATGATTAAATAAAAACAAATAAATATAAAAACATACATAAATGTTAATGCAAATAAATGTTAATAAATTCATTTAGTCCCCAACTAAAGTCCAAACCAGGGATAGTGTTCAAACGAGCACTTAACCTTAAACACATTCTGGCTCCAAGTCAAGTCTCCAGAGAGGCCATCCTATCTGGAGATATTAAAACTCGCCTAGGAGTTAAAGGCACGTACAAATGCGAAAAGTGTAAAGCGTGTAACCATATCTGTCAAGGGAAAACAGTTACATCAGGAGTTACAAACAAAGTCTACAATATTACAAGTTTCATTAATTGTCAGACAACGCATGTGGTCTATGCCTTACAGTGTAGCTGTAATTTACAGTACATTGGTAAGACAAAAAGACCGTTTAAAATGCGCATGTTAGAGCACCTGAGAAATGTTAAAAACATACCAAAAATAATAGCAAAGGGTATGCCATTAACTCTGCTTTTGAAACACTTTAAAGAAGTGCATAACAGTAAACCTGGTTGTATTAAATTTAAGGGACTTGAAAGTGTATCACTAGGTAGTAGACAGGGAAATAGAGATAATCATTTATTGAAACGGGAGCAATTTTGGATTTATGAAATGCATATCAGACATCCCTATGGTTTCAATGAATTAATTGAATTGACTCCTTTTTTAAGATAAGGTATTCCGTTTTTAATAAAATGAATTTATTAACATTTATTTGCATTAACATTTATGTATGTTTTTATATTTATTTGTTTTTATTTAATCATTTGTTCTTTTTTCTTTTATTCATATACAGGTTTCAGCATGATTTGTTTACATAGTATATTATTTATGTTGTTAGAGGTCTTATTCCTGTATTTTTTCATAGGGGTGAGTGCAATGATTAATTTATACTTGCACACATCCCCCACATGAGTTGCTATACACCCTGTTGCCTAGTAACCTTATTTCAAGGTGTTTCAATCAGCGTAGCAATTAGGCAAAGTAAGGGTGTTTCTCTGAGGGGGCTGGTTTCTTCAATCAGTTGCCGCCTATATATACGCGCGGATGACGCTGTACGTGAACTCCTGATGAAGTACTTGGTACGAAACGCGTAGAGGTCACGACAGGTCATCCTGCGCGTGTATGCTGGTAAGCTGAGACGGAGCCTGCAGGAGACAGCAGCGGTTTTATCCATCTCCGCGGTGCCGAGATCCAGATCCTGTGCAGACACCGCGAGTCTGCTGACTGTCTCAGTGTGAGTGTCCGTTTCCCCTTGCCAGTGCCCAACCCTATGGCAGTTTCTATACAAATCTGTTGATAGGTTGTTTTCATGTTTGTTTTTTTCTTTCATGTTTTTTATATAAATTTTACTGTACTTGTATACTGTGCAGCTTAGGGTTTAGTCACCATTAGGTGTTCTCCTTGGTAGTACTTAGCCGTCCAGCTGCACAGCCGTTCTGAGGTGGGGTTGGATCCCCTCAGTTTTTGTGTATTTTTAATAAATTACCTTCCACTAATCCCTGGTGCGCATTTGTGCATTTTTTATTATCTTGTTTTTCAGGGTGCCTTCCCCCCTTTCTAAGGGAGGTTCACCTAGATTTAAGAGTTTCTGGGGAGACGCTTTATGTACATGCTGCAAAGGGATCATCCACACCATCACACAGCACGAGCACTGAATATCCTGTTTTTTCTACCTTATTTCAGATATTGTTTACATTTATTTCTTTGTATTTTAATGTTTAAATTCATTAATGTTGTAGTAATTAATTGGTTTAATTGGTTAGTGTTCCTATTCATTTTGAGTTGGTTTAGGAATGAATTGGTTTGATTTTATAATGGTTTAATTAATTCATTGTTGATGTTGTTATTGCTTGCTTTCATTGGATTAGCTGGCTACTGTTTTTATTTAGTGAAGTATGTTTTTTTGGAGTTATGTTTTATTATTGTGTATCTGGTGCATTAATGTATTGTAATTAGGGTGCCCATTCATTGAGTGCTATAGAGGCTTATCATGCCCATATTATTATTATATGGGTATGATGTACCACTATACTATTCAATGGGTACAGGGTGGGTATAGTCAGTCCAGGGTGGGTGCTTAGGCCTCCCAGGTTTGTATCGGGGCAGGGTGGGTTAACCCCTTAATGACTATAGCGGTTAGTAACCGCTAAGGTGATTAAAGGGTTACGGGCCATTAGAATGTCTTTATTATGTACTGTATAATGTATATGCTTTCTTGCAATGGAGGACAGAGGGAGCTGCTGTTGTGGTACTGTAAGTATAACTGTATTTATTTACTTTATTTATGTATGCTAATGCAGTGTTTAATAATGGGCAAATAATCTATTATCCATATCTGGATAATAGTTATTTTGCACATTATTGTACTGTATGTGTTAGGGGGGTGTATTTAGTTAGAAATATTGTTTAGTATTTTTGTAGGCACAACATTGGTACCGCAGGCCCGCAGGTACTCCGGGACTCCCGTGGGGACCTCGGGACGACGGCATCAGCCGGGGACACCCGCGGGGTCAGCTGGGGACACCCGCCGGCTTTTTTCGCATCTACCTTGAGCTGATGTGTTTTGTTGAATGCAACTTTCACGTACACTAAAGTTGCGTAGCTTTGTGCATCCCGCTTAAGGGCAGAATTTTTTTTTTTCAAGCATACACTATATCACAACCCATTGTAAAGTACACCGTTTCTTTTCCTAATAGAACAATGAACACAGTAATTGCACATGACAAACGTTGGGAATTACCTAACACATTAGATGTGACGCACCAGACATACATAACATAGGGCTTGGGGGAGAGGGGAGGAGGGGGTAGGAGGAACCATTGTGCGAGGGGAAGCTATTGTGCCGTTTGTTGAGGATTTTTGGATCCGTCTTGGATTCCTGTGGTGCCCTGTTCAACCGTTGTCCCGGGTGGTTTCCGCCTGTGCCCTGCTTTTCTCTTGTCTTTGTGTGGTCGGGGCTGTCGTCGGTTTTATGCCTACCGATCCGTCACTATGTGGTGTTGGGTCTCTTTGCCGTCAAAGGAGAACGCATTTGTTGCTATCATTGAAATATTGCTGTAGTATTTACCCCTGGGATATCTGTCTGTGCCAACCATGGCGTCCAGACTTTTAGAAAAATTTCGCCGGTGTCATTAACAAGACTCGTTAATTGTTCCATCCGGCAGACATGCCAAATCATGTTTCTAATTTTGGGGATGATTGATACTTCCTGTTGCTTCCATAATGCTGCGATCTCGCATCTTGTGGCTGTTGCAAAATGCGCGATTAATTTATGCGTCGCATTTGATATACCCTGGATTCGCCTGCTCAGAAGGAACACCCGCAGGTCCAGGGGGATCTCCAAGTTGAGAATCCTTTATAGCCAATCTCGAATTTGTTCCCAAACTGGGGCCACTCTGTTGCAGGACCACAGCATGTGTTGCAAATCCGCCACCTCCCCACACTGCTTTGGGCAGAGAGGGGAGTAGCCCCTGACAAATTTAGCTAATCTTAACGGGGTATAATACCATCGCATAAGGACTTGATAATGTGGTGCATATTGAACTTTTTGCCGCAGCCTGTATGATCTTGTCCCATTCTTCGTCCTCTAGTGTATCGCCTAGGTCTGATTCCCACTGTCTAATGTAATTGAGTTGTGGTTCATTGGGGATCTCAGGACAGATCACTTCCCTGTACATTCTAGATGTCAGTCCCCTTGTGTCCGTTCCCCTAGAACACAGCTGCTCAAAATTTGTTCTTGCAGGTCTGATTGGGGTTTTGTTATAGAAATCCCTGATTTGAAGGTATCTAAAAAAATCCTTGTTTGATATAGCTTTTGTGGACTTCATTTGGTCAAATGTTTGTATATATTTTCTGCCCTCCAGATCCTTAAGCCCGACTGTTCCCACACTAGCAAATTATTTCTATTCATCCCTGGAGCGAAATCTGGATTACCGATAATCGGTGTCATAAGTGAGTCCTTGGAGGTTAGATTGCATCTGAATTTAGTGGCCTCCCATACCTTTAGTGAACTGACTATAGTCTGAAGTGGCATGCCCATCCTGATTAATCCTCTCTTGGGTATCCATATCAAATTGTGTATTTCAATAGGTGTATAACAGTTTTTCTCTAATTCTACCCATCTCCTTAAGTGTGGGTCCATGTGCCATTGTGTAATTTGACTCAGTTGGGCCGCTTTGTAGTAAGCTAGCAAGCAAGGTACCGCTAGTCCTCCTCTTATGGTGGGTCTCTTCAAGATCCCCTTTGCAATTCTTGGGTTTCTCCTATTCCAAATACATTTCATAATTTGGGACTGTAGAGAGAGGATGTTTGCCATTACCATAGGTATAGGTAGACTCTGGAAAATATATAACATCTTTGGCAGGAGGTTCATTTTCACGCTATAAATCCTCCCAATCCACGAGATACTGCCTTTCATCCATGTTCTGAGATCCTCTCTCAAAGTCTTAATTAACCTGGGAAAATTGGCTTTATATAACGTGTTGTAGTCCCGTGTAATATATACCCCTAAATATTTGATTGCGGAGGGTTGCCATTTGAAATTAAAGTTTATTTCTATCAATTTCTCCACCTCTTTGGGTAGATTTATATTGAGGGCTTCTGATTTGGTCTGATTGATTTTAAAGCCCGAGATTTGGTTGAATTTACTTAAGATCCCAAATACATTGGGCAGGGATGTGAGAGGTTTTGACAACGTCAAAATGACGTCATCTGCATACAGGGCTATTTTGTGTAATTGGTCGTCAATTGGAATTCCTGCTATGTCTGGGCTATGTCTAATGTGGGCTGCTAGGGGCTCAATACAAAGGGCAAACAACAGTGGGGACAGCAGGCACCCCTGTCTTGTTCCGCTTCTAACGTTAAATTGCTCTGAAGGGAAGCCCTGGTGTCTCACCCATGCCGTCGGACCTTCGTATAGTGCAAGAATGGCTTTTAAGAAGCATCCTTCAAAACCAAATTCACCTAGTGTTGCTGTTAGGTAGGGCCAGTCTATTCTATCGAAGGCTTTCTCAGCGTCCAGACAACACCATGGAGTGAATATTTTTCTGTTTGGCCAAATCGATTAAATCAATTATTCTCCTGGTGTTGTCTGCCGCTTGCCTACCCCCGATTAAACCTACTTGATCCGTATGAATCAACCTGGGAATAACACTACCCACTCTGTTGGCTATGAGTTTGGAGTATATTTTAATGTCGGAATTAATCAGAGAAATAGGCCGGTAGCTCTTGCAGTCTGCCGGGTCTTTTCCAGGTTTGTGGATCACTGAAATTCAGGCCTGTAGCATTTGAGTTGGGAAGGAGGCCCCCTCTAGGATCTCGTTAAATAATCTTAACATGTGGGGGGCTAATAATTTAAGGTATTTTTTGTAATATAGGTTCGAGAAGCCATCCGGCCCCGGCGCCTTAGCTGGTTTTAGGTTCTTAATTACTGCACCGACACACTTTATTTGAGCAAATACCCAGTATGTACCTGGCAGATACCTGGAATGCGCCGCTCCTCACCTCTGACAAGCCCCGTTGCGTTTGCCTTCCCAGCCTGGGTTCATGCCTGGCTGACGGGCGGCTGATCTGTTAAATGATAATGATTAGGATTTAATAGGCTGAAATGCTTCGCGTGTCTACCAGATGGCATAAATTCATGAATTGTAATGCAGTATATATATATATACTGTGCAGTATTGCAGCCAGCGGGAATAAAATGCTTCAATCCATGCTTGGAAAATACCTCAATGCACTCGGGCAGAAAACAGTCACAAACCTCAATACACCCGGGTATACCCGAATTCGTGGGACTAGCTGAGCTCGAATAAAGTGTGTCGCCAGTGTACCTCTGATAATTCTTCTAACGTAAAATCAGCCTGTAGTGCTTCTCTCTCTCCCCTGTTCAATGTGGGTAATTTTGCCTCTTTCAGAAATGTTTGTAACATCTCTTTTGTTTTTAGGTTGTGGGTAACTTTATCTCCATTATATAGTTTTTCATAGTAGGTTTTAAATTCTTCTACTATTTTCCCAGGAATGGATGTAAGATCCCCACTCTGGGTCCGTATCGTGTGAATGTGGGAATTTGGAAGCTTATTTTTTAGCTTTTTGGCAAGTAGGGTATCTGGCTTGTTAGCTTTTTCATAAAATTTGCACTTAGACCAAGTATTTTCTTTCTCTGTGTCACGGTTGTGCTCCCACAAACCTGGGTCGGACCGCGTGGCTGAAAAAGCACCGACCTTAGACCGCGCAGGCTGATCAGGATTGTGCAGTTCGTAGTCATACGTAGCAGGATCAGGATAGGAGAAGACAGCATCGTCGTTGTACAAGCCAGGGTCAGGACAGGAGACATCAGGATAAACATTGTCCAAGCAGGAGTTCCGCAACAGGTAGTCAGGAAAAACCCGCTTCAGCTTAGGAGCGCGGGGGTGGCCTCTGCGCGTGCGGCGACCATGGCCCATGGTACTGGTCTCAGGAGGTGGTAGACAGACCAGATTTACACACCGCCTAGCTGCACGGGTAAACCAGTGCTACAGCGCAAGAGTCCTGAGCGGGCTAGGGAATCCTCCTTTTCTGCGCAGGAACAAGGACACGGCCTCTCTAGATTAGGGAAAGAGTAGGCCCCAGGAACCAGGAAGCTGAAGAAACACAGGGAAATCTCCGCTAGTGCAGGAAAGCAGGAAACTGAAGACGTAGGGGATACCTTTGCTTCAGTGCAGGAAACCAGGAAGCTAAAGACGTAGGGGATACCTTTGCTTCAGCGCAAGAAACCAGGAAGCTGAAGACGTAGGGGATACCTTTGCTTCAGCATAGGAGAACGGAAGCTGAAGGACGCAGGGGAAACCTCCATATCAGCATAGGAGAAGGAAGCTGAAGGACGCAGGGGAGACCTCCGTATCAGCATAGGAGAACAAGCGAGGGCTTGTGGCAGAACAGTAAGTGACATCCGGAAAGGACTATGCTCGGCGGGGAGCATTGTGGGAAAGCAGTACTTAAAGACCAGCGGGCCAATCCCCGGAGGGGGGTGTGAAGGTACTGCTCCAATGAGAAAATACAAGACTGGATTGCAGTGATAGATTGCACAGCTGCAGTAGATACCAGAGGGAGTGTGTGGCAGTATTGCTTTGGTGAATGAATCCAGGCTGCAGTAATATCAGGTGAAGTGTTCCAGAACTGCACCGGTCTGCAAGGTAAGGCAACCAGTAAACCGCGGAGCGGATTCCTTACAGTACCCCCACCTTCACACGAGACCTCCGGGCGAACATGAGCACTCATAGAGTTGGAGGACCGGGAATTGTTGCTGAACCGTCTAGGATTGGGGGTAGAGTCATGGTCCAGAGACTCGTGGTTAGTCCTTAGTGTACCCCCACCCCCCGGTGAGAACTGCGGCCAGACAGGACCATCCATGGGTCACAGGGACATCGAGTTGTTCCTAAAGTTCTTTAGGTGGAAAGGGGATCCGTAAACGAGCAGTTCTTTGGTGAGTAAAGTTCTAGGATATGAGAGTGGTGGAAGAAATATCCTTGGTACATGGCTCGACCCGCAAAATGACTTGGAAATCCAGGGCTGTGAAGAACCAGAGGGTTCCAGGGCAGAAACGGCAGAAGAACCCCCCTGGAAGACCAGACTTTAGTAATGGAGCCAGAATCTAGGATAAGCGGCCTTGATAATTGATCGAAAATCCCAGGAGGAATCTGGGGACAGAAAAAGTCTTGGCTGACTACTGCATGTTGGAATTTGCGTGGGACTCTCCCTCCAGAAGTCTCCCAGGTAATGGTTAGTGAGAAAATAGGCTGGGTGGAAGCATCTCCCGGTATTGGTATGGAAAGTAACAAGGCAAGCAGTAAACCAGGCATCGAGACCGAAATCTTGGGATACATACAGAGTATTTCCAACTGAGAGGAAATAACAGGGACAGCCGAAGGTTCCGAGGGAAAAAAACATGGTTTAGCAGAGGCAGAGAAGCAAACCATAGTGGAGCTCTCAAATACTGGAAAATCCTCAGTGGGAGATAGTATTGTCAGGGAATCAGGAATAGGCCTTGGAATTTTCCTATCAGGAGCTTGAGAAAAAGGCAGAGCCAGGGTAGTGGTGGGAGGGAAGCTAACATCAGAAGCTGAAGTCTATACCTCAGTGACAGGGACCTGAGCGACAACAAGCGGCAAGTGGGAACCCTGGAAACTCTTAGTGACAGGCACCTTAGAAGCACAGGGAGTCTTAACTGAAACTGCAAGAGCCCTAACCACAGGGGTACTTAACCTGACAAAAACCTGAATAGGCATGTTTTCTGGTGCACAAATTCTGAAAGCAGGACTCCTAGCCAGTAGTGAGGGTGTCTGGGTTTGGCTAGTGAAAAACTCAGATGTATTGACAGATGACTTAGAATCAATTACTGAGGTTCTAGATTTGTTGGACATGTGTGAAAAAATACCCTTTACGACAGGAGCTTTAATTTCTACCCAGAGTAACCCAATGGTTGCTGGGGCATATGTAGACGCAGAACTGAGGGACTAAGTTTTAGCAAAGGCAAGAAAACTAAATAGCTCAGATTTAAACCCCAGGACTTGTAATATAGGCAGAATGGTCACAGACAGAACTAATGAAGTAACCACATATATACTGGTCCCTGGAGGATTGGCCAGGGCAGAGAAATCAGGGGAACCCCCAGCCAGGATAACCATTGTAGGAAAAGATTCAGAAACCGAAGGGGAATTATCACCTCTCAGAGACTCAGGGCCAGTAAGAGACAATACAGTGAGAGGAGAAACTGTGTGCAGGCTTCTTACTAGAATATGTGTAAAAGCGTCACTTTTGAGAAAAAGTCGTGTGTCAGCAAACATTCCTGGGAACACAACATGAACCTCAGGAGAAACATACAGACTACTGTATGCTTTTAACCCTAAGCTTAGAGAAGTGGAGAACACAGACAGTACACGGGGGTTAAACATAACTGTACTGGTCTCTGAAGTAGGTATTTGGTAAGGACTGCCTGGGAAACCAGAAATGACTACAGATTCCACAATGTGGGGACTATGCGCTGAAGCAGGGATCACCGCTCTCTGGGCGACAGGCTGGTTCAGTGAAATACCCGGGAGAAGGAACTCTGTGAGCAAGCTTACGGGAAAACCTGATTCCTGAATACATTTTACAGGAACCAGAACTTTAGCCGAAGTCTCCGGAGGCGAGACTGCGTAAACTTGAGCTGAAGCAGGGGATTTATAGCAATGAATTTCTAAGGAATCCGTTAGGGTAGGGAAATCCTTCACTGCAACCACTGCTGTCTGACTTGGGAACTCACTCTCTGAGGCTAGTACGAAGGCATTAACTTGGAGGCAGCCAGAATTTACAGGGGTTAATGCAGACAGTACGTGAGAGTAGAACATAGGAAGTCTTCTCTCTGAATTGGGAGAGACAAGGGATTTCTCCTCTGGAGCTAGGGGCGTGACTCTGGCTGGCAGGGAACAGGGAATTATCAAAGGAGATTCGGAGAGCTGCCCCCCAGGGGTTAATACAGAAATGACCCTGGGAACAGAACTTAGGGATTCTTTCTCTGACGAGAAAAGCGCACAGGACTGCCTAGCAGGGGTTAAAGCTGGAAAACCCTCAAGACCTGGAGTGAGAGATTCAGAGTTAGAAATAGGGGAACTAAGGAACTTATTCTCTGATACTAGAACCTTAGTGTTGGGTAGAGAAACATATGTATCCTCCAGGGGGACCTCACAGGACTGATCGGCAGGGGTTAACGTAGACATATCATTGGTGTCAGGGAACCCGGCCATACAATCAGGGCAAGGATCCGTGGTAGACCAGGGATACAGCCAAGCGGCAGCCAAGCGGCAGCCAAGCGGCAGCGAAGCTGGCGAGGAGAGGATCCTGTTCCTTTATGCAAATGTCCAATGTCATGGAAAGAACATAGAGTGTGTTTTGGGCGTGAGCCAACATGAGGAGAGGGTCCTCTTGTGCTATATAAATGTCTAAAGACAAGGCCAGGGAAGAGAGTTCCTTTTGGGCGTCGTCCAGTTCCAAAGGGTACACGTTTTCCCAGGTTAAAGGGTAACCCGGAAAGCAAATACAAGCGGCCAGTGACTGTTTTAAGTCCCGGAGGCAGTAAACCTTCATCATGAGATCATTACGGCATTTACTTTGCAAAGGGGTTAAACCTTCAAACACAATCAGATCTTCAATCAGGGGTAGTATCTCACATAGAAACTGGTATTCAAACTGGGACTGGTTTACAGGCCGGGATAGGCTTTCAGACAGAAACTTACCAACCCTCACCACAGGGCGGTCCGAGTTTGTGGGGCCGAGCATACTGTCACGGTTGTGCTCGCCACAAACCTGGGTCGGACCGCGTGGCTAAGGTGGGGTTGTAAAAGCACCGACCTTAGACCGCGCAGGCTGATCCGGATTGCACAGTTCGTAGTCATACGTAGCAGGATCAGGATAGGAGAAGACAGCATCGTCGTTGTACAAGCCAGGGTCAGGACAGGAGACGTCAGGATAAACATTGTCCAAGCAGGAGTTCCGCAACAGGTAGTCAGGAAAAACCCGCTTCAGCTTAGGAGCGCGGGGGTGGCCTCTGCGCGTGCGGCGACCATGGCCCATGGTACTGGTCTCAGGAGGTGGTAGACAGACCAGATTTACACACCGCCTAGCTGCACGGGTAAACCAGTGCTACAGCGCAAGAGTCCTGAGCGGGCTAGGGAATCCTCCGTTTCAGCGCAGGAACCAGGACACGGCCTCTCTAGATTAGGGAAAGAGTAGGCCCCAGGAACCAGGAAGCTGAAGAAACACAGGGAAACCTCCGCTAGTGCAGGAAAGCAGGAAACTGAGGACGTAGGGGATACCTTTGCTTCAGTGCAGGAAACCAGGAAGCTGAAGATGTAGGGGATACCTTTGCTTCAGCATAGGAGAACGGAAGCTGAAGAAGGACGCAGGGGAAACCTCCGTATCAGCATAGGAGAAGGAAGCTGAAGGACGCAGGGGAGACCTCCGTATCAGCATAGGAGAACAAGCGAGGGCTTGTGGCAGAACAGTAAGTGACATCCGGAAAGGACTATACTCGGCGGGGAGCATTGTGGGAAAGCAGTACTTTAAGGCCAGCGGGCCAATCCCCGGAGGGGGGTGTGAAGGTACTGCTCCAATGAGAAGATACAAGACTGGATTGCAGTGATAGATTGCACAGCTGCAGTAGATACCAGAGGGAGTGTGTGGCAGTATTGCTTTGGTGAGTGAATCCAGGCTGCAGTAATATCAGGTGAAGTGTTCCAGAACTGCACCGGTCTGCAAGGTAAGGCAACCAGTAAACCGCGGAGCGGATTCCTGACACTCTGCATGGGAGTAGAGCAGGAGATTGAGCTTTGTTTTGGTGTCTAATAACTGTTTCAAGATATGATCCTGCTTGTTCGCTTTCTGGATGCCTGAGAGGTCTGCTAATTGTTTTTCTAAATCTCTTATCTTTTTCTCTCTTTCCCTTCGTCGTTTGGCGGCCAAATTCATTAGTATCCCCCTGAGGGTTGCCTTATGGGCCTCCCACAGTGTGGAGTGTGTAGCTACACTCCCCTCATTCTCCAGAAAATATTCTTTGATCTTTTCCCCTACCTCTCTTTCTAAATCAGGTATTTTTAAAAGGATCTCATTTAGTTTCCAATTCGCTCTAGGTCTGTCTAGCGGTATTAAGGTGCATCGCAGCTCTATAGATGCATGGTCAGACCATGAAATATCATGTATCTCTGAGCGAGTGACCCAGGGAATCAGTCTATTAGACACAAGGAAGTAATCTATCCTGCTGTAACTGTTGTAAGGGTGGGAGTAGAACATATAATCCTTCACTCCCTGGTGTTGTTCACTCCATATATCCAAGAGTTGACAGTGTTTCAACCATTTCGATATTGTTAGTAAGTCCTGTCTGTGGGCCTTGTTAGTGTTAGAACATCTGTCCAAGTCAGGGTTAAGTGCCCGGTTCTCCCGCCAGTATGATATTGCCTTTCGCTACTTTGCGTAACTTGCTAAGAAATACATTGAAAAAATCTGTGGAATTTTCGCATGGGGCGTATATTGCCGCCAGAGTGATGGGGTGGGCTTGGGTAGTCCCGGTTACTATAATGTACCTTTCCTCCCTGTCCATGTGTGCTCTGTCAGCTATGAATGGTAATCTGTTATGAATTAAGATGGCTTCCCCTCTTTTTTTAACTTGTGCCGAGGACAAGAAACTCGTCCTAAAGTCTTTATCCAGAAACTTGGGCCTATTATTTCTTGAAATGTGTGTCTCTTGTAGAAATAGAATTTCTGCCCCCTTACGCTTGTAGTCCTTAAATGCAACCCTTCTTTTTGCTGGGCTGTTGAAACCCTTAACGTTGTGTGAAATTAAGACTATCTCCTTACTCATTTGTGAACTTCTGACTTTTGATCTGTCGTTTTCTTATGGGTCTCGTGTGTAGCTGATCCTCTACGCGACCTCTTACTTCACTCGCTTCACTCCTCCTGACCAACCTCCCTGAGGAAACAATGAGTGGGGGGGACACAAATGGGGGAACCTGGGGGAACATAAACACAAGACAACATTTCACAGAAAATGAAATTTTTCGGCGCCTCCCCTCTCCTCTTCTGGCTCCGAGTCTGCTGCCTTTGAGCTCCAGCCCGGTCTGCGGGGCTAGTTCCTTCATCCTGGAGTGTGTGTAGTCTCCTCCAGATGCGATGACTCAAAGGACTTCGTTAGGCAGGTGAAGAGCCTCACTCCTCACTCCTAACGTATGGCCCAAGCGGACTTTGGAGTAGGACCTTCCTCTACTCCTGCCCCGCTCTTCAACTTAAACTTTAAACTAAAACCACTTATAAACTTATTTATCCCACCCAGTAACCCGTGATCCCCCACCGTTGCTCCCGAATCATATTCCATCCTCCCTAGTCCTTCCTACCAATCTCCCCTATCCACCTGGTCCCCCTGTCGCTTTGGTGCTTTCCTGCGCTCCTATATCTCCTCTCTCCCCTCAATCCTCGTCGCTATGTTCGTTGTTGCTTCCGTCTTTCCGCTACTTGCCTGGCTTCCCCTCCTGCATTGTCTCTTTCCAGCTCCCATATTTCACACTGACCTCTTCCTCTCTTATGTTACCCATCACTTCCATTATCACCTGCGCTATCCTTCTATCTACCTATTTAACCCTTCTTTACACTTGCTTCCCCCCTGCCTCAACTTCCTCCCACTCCCATCATTCTCTGCCCTGCCTAATCCCTTCCCTAACTCCTTCTTCCTTCCTCCCCAACCCTTTCCTGCCTATCTCTTCCCCCGCACCCCTTTCCGCCTAACCTACTCTGTCCTTCATTATCACCTTCCGCTGTCCTATCCGCTTTGTACTTCCTTTCCTACCTTCCTCCCCCCCTATCCTACTATTATTCTCCTCCTGTCCCTCGCCGCTTCCCTATTGCCTCCTCCACTCCCTCCTGCCAGACTCTTCCCCTTCCGTGTGGCAAAAAGCCGGTCCGGCACTGTTCAGCCACCTCTGGGGTCTTTTCACGATTGTCTCCCTCTTCCTCCGACGTCATCCGCACCCGCTGTGTGCTCCCTTGTCTGCCTCCTCCAATATGGCAATCGTTCTTCCGACTCGGGGTGATGACGTCCTTCCGGTCCGCTGCCATTTTGGATTCTGTTTCTCGACCGGACGGAGGTGTTCGCGCTCCCTCGAGGTTCCCGCCATCCTGTATCTTCCTGCTCCTGTGGGTCACCATGGATTTAGGGATGCCTCCAGCGCCACAACAATCTTTTTGGATCACGTTGTCATTACCCGGGGATTGAGGGCCCTCGATTCCAGGTACACTTATTTCTTTTGCAGGTCACGGTTGGTGTGTTTTTGTTGGCGGGCGTATATCACCTTAGAAACGGCTGATATATAGCACCACATGCCTGTAACTGCTTGGATTACTTCAAACTTGTTAACAGAGTAAAAACCGAACTAATAATGTAGAACTCCGTGTTCTCTTTTGTTTAGTCTTTAAATGTCATTTCTCGCTCTTGGAGATTTGGGGTTTTGTGACTGTAGACGGACGTTCACAGAGGTACACAATTGGAGACTTTATAAGGTGAAATTATAATAGGCTTTATTGTGCCTTTTCCTTTTCATCAGGAAATCATCCAAACACAGGGGGGGAACAAAGCTTCTATTCACTTGGGAGTATCTCTAGTGAAAATACCATGCAATTAATTCACAACTCCATAAGTCAAGCATGTCTCGCAGCCCCAAAACATATAGCATGAAAGAAGCAGATATAAGCAGTCTCTTAATAATGAAAGTCTTATCTGTTTCTTGCTGTAGAGTAAGCTTCTCTGCTCTCCTGGAACCCCACCCGTGCGTTCACAGAAAATATCAGCATCCAGGTTTAGAAGTCTTATTTGGTGTCTTGCAATCAGCTATGCTGGGCAGAGCTCAAGACCGGTCAGCTCCAGAGATGTGTGTTCTCTTGGTCATACTCTCCTGGGTGTCTCAAGAACACTCCTCTGTCTCTCCAAAGGTCAGCTCTCAGTCAGAGCTAAGGAGTCACTTCCTGTCTCAACAGACAGGCTTTAGTAAGCAATCAGGCAGGTGGTGTTTATTAATTGACTACCAGCAGTTAACCACCACACTGCCAGATTAAAGGCACATTACTTGAACATGGATTACTCCCCTGTTACATACCTCCCCTGTTTGTGGGAAGCTCGGGCTTGCCACGGCCAAAGCCCATCCTTCCACTCTCATTCTAGATATCTCAGTGACTTGAATGAGAGTGGATGGAGGAAGAGAACCCTCAGTCCTGTTGGGATTGGAGCCCTTTCTCCAGTTTATTCGTGTCTCCTCCTGAAGGTGTTTGAGATCAGCACCCCTCAGTCGCTCGAGGAGGACTTTCTCCAAGTATAGTCTTTTTTCTACGTGCGCGGTCATGAGATTTCCCTCGCGCCAGGTGCTCATCTTATTGTAGGCATACTGTATGGCAGCAGTTGCAGAGCATTTAAAAAACGCCCTTTTCCCACTCAATGGGGTTGCTAGTTCAGCCCCTTTTAGATTAAGTTGTAATTCCACACCCACTTCCAGAGAATGTCCCATCTTTTCAGCTTCATCAGCTAAGGATTCTTCTGGTTTTAATTCAGCATGTGTACCTTCTTTTGTTGCCTGCTGGGTGGCTGAAGGTTTTGCTAGTGCTTGTTTAGGTGGTTCACATTTTGCAACCTTGTCTTTCAGATGAGTGGTATTCCCAGCTCTCACTGTACCCTTGTCTTCATGGGTTTTTGAGGCTGTGGGATACTGACGCTTAGTCAGGGTCAATACTTGTCCTTGTAGGACTGTAATCTTATCCGCAAGAGATCCCTGTTTTTTGAGTGCGTCTTGCAAGTCTCTTCTCAGGGAATTTATCTGCATGCTTTGCTTTCTCTGAGCCTGCCTCCACATTTTTATTGCACTGTGGAGCACTATGAACTTCTTTGCTTGTTTCAGTTTCTGGACCTTCTTGTGCTCCCTTTTGTGCCGCGTCACCTGGGTTCTAAGCTTGGCTTTTAGCGTTGCTTTGGTGATGCTCAGGGTAGCTTTCAGTTTCTCATGCTGCTTTGCGGGGACATACTGGGTCATCAGACGTTCCTGCAGCACTTGAATTTCTTTAGTAGCCTGCAGCTTTTCTTCCTGCAGCGTTTGCTGCTTCTCCTCAACATACTGGAGGTGTGTACGCAGACCTTGCAGTTGGTTCTGCAGTCGGTGCTCTGCTTCAAACTTTTCCTTGACTTCTTCTGTCAACTGAAAATTTTCATCTTTCAGTTTTAAGTTTTCTCTTTTTAATCTTGAATTTTCTCTTTTTTCAGTCTCTGTATTCTTCAGGGCTTCTTTGCAGTCCTTCTTCCATTTACACACATCTGCTTTGAGAATGACACTCTCCTGGCGTGAGACTTCCTTCTCTAGGTTGAGGGTCTGAAGCTCCTTCTGAGAGACTTTGAGATCTGTATCAAGATTACCAATAGTTTCTTTAGCAATGTCTAGCTCCTCAGTGAGACTGTGTAGTTCCTTTCTGGAAACTTCCAGGTCTGTGCGGCAGCTGTTGGTTTCATGATATGAGGCATCAAGCTCTATACGAACAGTGTGAACCTCTTGCTGGAAGACTGTCATCTGCTTCAGTGCCTCCTCATACTTCCGCTTTAGTTTAGCCACCATTTTATCCGATTGGCTCTGCTTTTCATCCATGGCGGAAATAGTAGCCTTTGCAGTATCTAGCTCAGTCTTGAGATCCTCCAATCCGGTCTTGGCCGCAGAGTAAATTGCGAGCACAGTCTTCTGTAGCTCAACATTATTTTTTCTCTCCCTTCCCAATTCCTCACAGAGCAGATCACAGTCATGCCTGGCAATTTTCGGGGCGTCTTCAGGGCTGGTCAAGGGATCGTCACTCACTGGTTCCGGCTCCGCTTCCCTGGGATGACTGGTTGAGGGTTCCTCACTGTTGGCACTGGACAGACACTTATTTGGGGTACACGACTTGTGCCTTGGGCCCTCTGGATATTCGGTTAACCGCGGGACGAATTCTCCATTTTCTCTAGGCTGCAGGGCAACTCGGTCCCCCTTTTCCTCCACAGGATCTGCGGACATGTCTGTTCCTTCCACGGTAAGTGAAGAACTGCTTTTCTTTTTCTTTTTCCGCCATTTTGATTTGGATGACACCGTCCCTTCAGGGATATTGGGGTCTCCATCTTCATTTGAAATTTTAGCGGCTTCATTATATACGCCAGGCTTTTCTTGCAGTTGCTTTAGCTTACAGAAATATTGGGTGATCTGCTGCTCCCGCTCTGTCTCCTGCTGATCATATTCGTCAAAAGGAGCGGTCTTTTCTATTCGTGCCGAGTCACACCATTCTTGGGGTGTTTTGTGGGTGTGACTCAGTTCGGATTCCCCGTAAGAGATGTCTTCCTCTTTATTGGACTGGAAGGGCCACTCTTCCGTGGGGTAGGGTTCATTACAGTAACGCTGCATCTTGTCCTCCATTTTTAGGCTATCAGGTGTAATTTTCTTCCTGACCTCAGGAGGCACTATTGCAGCAGTTGCCACTGTATTTGCTAGAACCCCCAATTGTGGTAGTCCTACAGATGGGCATGTTTTGCTTGTAGAGTTCGTATTTCTCACAGGCATCTGTGTAGACTTTCTTTCTTGTAAAATTTTTTTTTTTTTTTTTTTTCAATAGTACTGTGCATGCATTTTCTCTTATCAGGTATAAAAGATGTGCAGTTGCTAGGTAAAAAAAAGGCTATTTGCTCTACACCATTTACTTGCTAGGTGCAATCTCTCCGCTTCAGCAACAGAATTTGGTTTTCTGCCTGAGTTCAGTAATTTTCAGTCTCATCTTTGGGTATTATGGCATTCACACTTCACACTTTGGGTGTCTGTTTTTGCTTCCAAGATATATATAGGCAGACTTTTTTACTTGCAGAAAAAAAAAATTCTTTCATTACCGGCAGGGTGACTCAACACTCAGCATTTGTTTGCTAAAAATTCCCCTGCTTCAGCACAGTCTTGTATCAATTTTCACACTTTTCTGCATATACTCCATTCACAGCTGGTAGCCCTATGCGGTGTGGCAACCTTTATTTGCAAAATCAGTACCACTCGTGGGTCACCATCTGTATTCACTGCTTCAGCGAAACTTTTGAAAACAACAAACACCTATCCCTTTTTAAGGGCTGACTCACTTCTTGAACCCTGACTATGGATAGAAGGAAAAACCCCTATTTCAATGACCATATTACACTTTGTGATAGGCAAAATAAGGTTTAGCTACTTCAGCAGTCTTTCTCCTCTAGGGATTGGGGCAAAGAGTCCATCTGTGGTTTTGTAAGTTTCAGTGCAGTGTGGTTTCAGTGATGTGTCCCTTTAACTCTGATCTCTGCTGCATGAGGTTTATTTTTCTAAGTTGCTTGAAGGCAAAAAGCATTAAAAAAAATTTCACATTAAAATCTCTGGTCCTTTTTAACTACAAAGACACCTCTTGTCCCACCTCGGACACCATATGTAGACGGACGTTCACAGAGGTACACAATTGGAGACTTTATAAGGTGAAATTATAATAGGCTTTATTGTGCCTTTTCCTTTTCATCAGGAAATCATCCAAACACAGGGGGGGGGGGGGGAACAAAGCTTCTATTCACTTGGGAGTATCTCTAGTGAAAATACCATGCAATTAATTCACAACTCCATAAGTCAAGCATGTCTCGCAGCCCCAAAACATATAGCATGAAATAAGCAGATATAAGCAGTCTCTTAATAATGAAAGTCTTATCTGTTTCTTGCTGTAGAGTAAGCTTCTCTGCTCTCCTGAAAACCGCACCCGTGCGTGCACAGAAAATATCAGCATCCAGGTTTAGAAGTCTTATTTGGTGTCTTGCAATCAGCTATGCTGGGCAGAGCTCAAGACCGGTCAGCTCCAGAGATGTGTGTTATCTTGGTCAGACTCTCCTGGGAGTCTCAAGAACACTCCTCTGTCTCTCCAAAGGTCAGCTCTCAGTCAGAGCTAAGGAGTCACTTCCTGTCTCAACAGACAGGCTTTTGTAAGCAATCAGGCAGGTGGTGTTTATTAATTGACTACCAGCAGTTAACCACCACACTGCCAGATTAAAGGCACATTACTTGAACAGGGATTACTCCCCTGTTACAGTGACCATATGGGGTCCAGGTTTGGCTCTCCGGGGCTCGTGTTTGCGGGGTCTTACCCTAGCCCTAGCTTGTGCAAGAAGGCAGGGCCTTGCTCCAGCTCCCTCGTGATCATAGTCTTGCCGCCCGCGTTACCAGCAGGCCAAAGGGGAAGGTCCACCGGTATCGGACGCCGTTTTCTCTCAGAGCTTTGGTTATTGGGTCTAAGTTCTTCCATCTAGCCAGTGTTACCGGAGCTTGATCTTGTAATATCAGTAAGCGGGCCCCTTCAAACTCCACTGCTGGCAGTGGCCTTGTTTTTTGGAGCACCGGTAGTGGTGTAGTCTTAACACTATATCCCTTGGCTGTTCATTCTGCAGTGGTTTGGTTCTTAATGCCCTGTGGCACCTATCCATTGTCCGCAGGTTCTTCTGCATCTCCGGGAGTATCGATTCCATCCACCGTGTGATGTATTCATCGCAGTCCAGAACTGTCTCTGGCACTCCTCAAACCCGCAGGTTATTTCTTCTATCCCGGTTCTCTGCGTCCTCCTGTCTGTCCCGGAGATCATTTATTTGTGCCTGTAAATCCAATGTCTTTATATCCTGCCGTTTGATGGCTTTGATGGACTGATCCACCTAGTTCTCGAGTACTCCAGTACTTTCTCCAGGTCTTTTCACCTCTTTCTTGACATCTTTCATCTCAGCTTGCAGCATTGATCGCAGATCTTTGTAGAGCCGCGTGAAGTCACATTGCCGAACCGGCATCAGGGCCTGGCTGTTACATAGTTACATAGTACATAGTTACATAGTAGATGAGGTTGAAAAAAGACGTACGTCCATCAAGTTCAACCTATGCTAAATTTAGGCAACAGATACTTTATCCTATATCTATACTTGCTTATTGATCCAGAGGAATGCAAACAAAAAACCCCATTAAGGGGAAAAAATAATTCCTTCTTGACTCCAAGAATTGGCAATCGGATTAATCCCTGGATCAACATCCTTCCCATGTATACTTATTTGGTATATCCCTGTATACCTTTCCCATCTAAAAAGATGTCCAACCTTTTTTTGAACAAATCTATGGTATCTGTCATCACAGTCTCCATGGGTAATGAATTCCACATTTTAACTGCCCTTACGGTAAAGAACCCTTTCCTTTGTTGCTGGTGAAATTTCCTTTCCTCCAACCTTAAGGGATGGCCCCGAGTCCTTTGTACTACCCGTGGGATGAATAGTTCTTTTGAAAGCTCCTTGTATTGTCCCTGAATATATTTGTATATAGTTATCATATCCCCTCTTAGACGCCTCTTTTCTAGTGTAAATAAATCTAATTTAACTAGCCTCTCCTCATAAGTTAGAATGTCCATCCCCTTTATTAAATTTGTGGCTCTTCTCTGCACTCTCTCTAGTTCCATAATGTCTTTTCTTAGGATTAGAGCTCACAATTGTACTCCATATTCAAGGTGTGGTCTTACTAATGCTTTGTAAAGGGGCATAATTATATTTACTTCCCTTCCATCCATTGCCCGTTTGATGCAAGATAAGATCTTGTTTGCCTTTGCAGCTACTGCATGACATTGGGCACTATTGCTAAGCCTGCTGTCTACAAGCACTCCTAAATCCTTCTCCATCAAGGATTCCCCCAATATATCTCCATTTAATTTGTAAGTCGCCTTTTTATTCTTGTATCCCAAATGCATGACCTTACATTTATCTGTATTAAACCTCATATGACATTTACCTGCCCACGTTTCTAGTCTCTCCAAGTCCTTCTGAAGAGAAATTACATCCTGCTCTGATTCTATTACCTTACACAATTTAGTATCATCAGCAAAGATGGAGACTTTGCTCTCGATCCCAAACTCAAGGTCCTTAATAAACAAGTTAAAAAGCAGGGGTCCCAGTACCGATCCCTGAGGTACTCCACTCACGACTTTAGCCAAACCTGAAAAAGTTCCATTTATGACAACCCTCTGTTGTCTGTCCTTTAACCAGTTTTCAATCCAGGTGCATATATTATCACTGAGTCCAACTTTCTTTATTTTGTACACCAACCTCTTGTGTGAAACCGTATCAAAAGCCTTTGCAAAATCTAAGTAGACCACATCAACTGCATTACCCTGGTCTAAATTCCTACTTACCTCCTCAAAGAAACAAATAAGGTTAGTTTGGCATGATCTATCCTTCATAAATCCATGCTGACTATTACTGATAATTTTGTTTTCCATTAGTTATTCCGAAATATTATCCCGTATTAAACCTTCAAGTAGTTTCCCTACTATTGAAGTCAGGCTTACAGGTCTGTAATTTCCCAGTTGTGATCTAGCTCCCTTTTTAAATATAGGCTCCACATCTGCTTTACGCCAATCTTGTGGTACTGAGCCAGTGGAAATTGAGTTCTTGAATATTAAATATAATGGTTTGGCTATTACTGAGCTTAACTCCTTGAGAACTCTTAGATGTATGCCATCGGGGCCAGGTGCCTTATTTACTTTAATTTTTTCAAGTCGCTTATGAACTTCTTCCTCAGTTAACCAATTGTTCATTAATATGGAGGTCGTGGCTTCCTCCTGCGGCACTACTATTGAACTTGATTCTTCCCTGGTAAACATAGAGGCAAAGAATTTGTTTAATACATCAGCTTTTTCCTTATCTCCATTAATCTGCCTGCCCATCTCACACTGAAAGGGTCCTATATTTTCTTTTCTCATTTTTTTGTTATTAAGGTACTTAAAGAACTTTTTAGGGTTGACCTTACTTTCTATTGCAATCCTTTTTTCATTATCCATTTTTGCTAATTTGATTGCCCTTTTGCAATTTTTGTTACATTCCTTATAATTCTGATACGATGTCTCTGTCCCATCTGACTTAAAGAATCTAAACGCCTTCCTCTTCTTGTCCATTTCCTCCCCTACCTGTTTATTTAGCCACATTGGTTTTGACTTATTTCTTTTATACTTATTACCCAAGGGTGTACACTGATAAGTGTGCTTTTCTAACAATGTTTTAAAGACTGCCCATTTATCTTCTACATTTTTCCCTGCAAAAATATCATCCCATTGTATTACTACTAGATTAGACCTCAGTTTATTAAAATCTGCCTTTCTAAAGTTTAAAGTCTTTGTTAAACCCAAATAATCTGTTTTTTTGATAATTTATTTCAAATGAGACAATGTTATGATCACTGTTACCCAAATGTTCCAGGACTTGAATATTTGTTATTACTTCTACATTGTTTGATATGACTAAATCCAGAACTGCCCCTCTCCTGGTTGGTTCCTCAATAATTTGGGTCATATAATTGTCTTTAAGCACCCCAAAAAACCTGTTTCCTTTTGTTGTAATGCTAATTTCATTGCCCCAGTCTATGTCAGGATAATTAAAATCCCCCATTATGCAAACATGACCCAGTTTTGATGCCTTCTCCATTTGCAAAAGTATTTTAGCTTCCTCAATCTCACAGATATTTGATGGTTTATAGCATATTCCCTCAAACATTTTCTTTATACTTTTACCTCCACTGCTAATTTCTATCCACAAAGTCTCTACATTTTCATCATTCCCTTCGTAAACATCATAGGTTTTAGATCCGGTTTAACATATAAACATACTCCACCTCCCCTTCTATTTGTTCGATCCTTTCGAAAAAGAGATTAACCCTCTAAATTAACTGTCCAGTCTTGAGTTTCATCCCACCATGTTTCAGTAATGCCTATGATATCATACTGCTCCCTTGCAGCTATTAATTCAAGCTCCCCCATTTTATCTGTCAGGCTTCTTGCATTAGCAAGCATGCATTTCAGTTTTTTTTCAGCCTGTACTATTATCTTATCTGCTCCTTCCTATCTGCTCCCACTTGGTTTAGTCTTTAGACGTTTTCTAGTATTATCTGTATTTACTATGGGTGTCTCACTGCTTGTCAAACTTGCACTTGCCCCCATTCTACCTCCATACCACCTTGAATCCTCATCTATTCCATTTAGTTCATTATCTGTTTCATTCCCCTCCCCCTCCTCCCCATCTTGCTCGTCTCCGATCCCGCATTTGAAATCGGCGCCATTTCTGACCCCGCGCTGCTCGGCCGAGCTCTGCCAATATATTCAGGCAAACCCTTCTTCTTTGTGACTCTCGATCCTCTTTTGGATATCCTGGACTGTTGTGTGTTTTATCCATGCTGTGTGATGTGTATTTTACTCTATTTTTTTTTTTTTTGCAGTTTATTACTTGAGCGAGGCACGGAGCATTAAACTTATGCGTCCATACTCCTTGCCGTCGCGCATGCGCCTCTTAAGGGCAGAATTTAACGCAAACAGGGTAACGAACGAGCAAAGTTGGACTTAGAAAAATTTCCTGAAAAAAGTCAGGTTTAGAACGCAAAGTGCCTGTTTGCGTGTCTGTGAATCACGTTCAGCGCAACATCACGTTCTAAGAGCACTTTGCATTCTAAAAATGACTTATCAGAGCTTAGTGCATGACCCCCATAGTGTTTTCATATTCATGCATATTCTGTATAAATATAGGAACCATACATTTTAGGGCACACGATTATGATGTGAATCTATAAAATATACAGTATTTCCATACCAGCCACTGCTCCAGGAGTGGCTGGATAGGAACTATATATTATGATTAGTAAGGAATGCTATACAGGGATATAGCAAATAAGTAAACATGAGAAGAATGTTGATCCAGGGAGATATCTGATTGCCATTATTAGAGTCAGAAGAGAATATATTTTTCCCTTTTATTAGACCTATTTTCTATAATGTTTGACTGCAGAGTTTTTTTTTGCATTCCTCTGGATCAGTATACTCTAAATAAAACTATAGAATAATTTTCTGTCGTCAAAATGTTACATAGGTTGAACTTGACAGACTTGTGTTTTTTCAACGTCATTAACTACAGTATATAATGTAACTGGAACTGATTGACCAATATTTATACATTTACTGGTAGACAGTAGAAAGGTCAGATCATGCTATGCCTTTCTTTATGCCTACATATTATATATAAAATATTATAAGTCAGCAGTTCAGAGTTTTCACTGTAACCCAGCTAGAACTGGTTGACTGGTAAATAAGGTCTTTCTACGCCAAGTAACGGACATGCATACATTTTATACACTATATATAACAAACACACATCAGATAAGTGTTTTGTTGTGGTAGCCAACTGAAACTTACTGTATTAACTGGTATATACTGGTAGAGAGAAGACAGGTAAGATGGTGTGTGTTTTCTATCTCTGGTCACGTATTGTAATTAACATAAAAGTTCAATGTAGTCATACTTCAATGGAACTGGTCTGAAACTGATTGAGTCAGACAATTGAAATAGTGGATAGCATAGCTATGTTTATTTATACCTTTCTACTGTATACTATTCCAATAGTTTAATAAGACATATTTATACCTTTCTATACAATTCCAATAGTTTATTAAGACGTATAATTAGATTATGTTAATTAAAAAAATATAATGTTGTATTTCTCTGCCTCCAAACACACTCCAACCTTCCATTCCCCTGCCAAGACAGAAATTAAATGGTGGTAGTGAAAAAAGGGGGAAATACCACAAGACCAGGGTATAAAGAGGGAGACATGAAATGCAGAAGGAATATTCATGGTGGGAGGGAGTTTTAGCCGATAGACCACCGAGTTGATTTTCTCCAGAATGGGGAATGGTCCGATGAATCTGGGTTCTAGTTTGGGAGAGGGTACCTTGAGCCGTATATTCCTAGTAGAGAGCCAGACTTTTTGGCCAGGAATATAATTAGTGGTCTCGCGGCGGTGTCGATCGGCTTGCTTCCTATGGAGAAGGGTGGCCTGTTTTAGATTGACTTGAATCTTCTCCCAGGATTGCCAAAAAAGTCAAACCCTATTCTCCACTGCAGGAACCCCAGAGTTGGGGACCGGGGATGGGGATGGAGGCGGGATGGAACCCAGAATTGATGAAGAAAGTTGACTGTTGGGTGGACTCGTTGCGTGAACTATTGTGCGCAAATTCTGCCCAAGGGAGGAGTTTCACCAGTTGTCCTGTGTGTCAGAGGCAAAGCAGCGGATATATTGTTTGAGTGACTGGTTGGTCCACTCTGTCTGCCCGTTGGTCTGTGGGTGTTAGCCAGAGGAGAACTGTAGCTTGATACCTAATTTACTGCAAAAGGATCTCTAGAATTTAGACAAGTATTGTGATCCCCGATCCGACACTATGGTTTGGGGTGTCCCGTGAAGCCTAAAGATCTCCTTGATGAAAGTCTCGGATAATCTGGCGGCACATGGTAGTCCACGGAGGGAAACGAAGTGTGCCTGTTTCGAGAAGCGATCTACCACTACTAAGATCGAATCCATACCATTGGATTTGGGCAAATCAACAATAAAGTCCATGGGCGATCAGGGATGGGAAAAGGCAGTAGGAGGCCAGGTGGTTTATTGCGGGTGTCTTGTTCTGGGCGCAGGTAGCTCAAGAAGATACAAAGCTCCTGATGTCTTTGCGCATGCCAGGCCACCAAATGGTACGCTCCAACAGATCGATAGTCCTCCTAGTACCAGGGTGACCTGCTGTCTTGGAAGCGTGACCCCACTCCATGACCTGTCTGTGAAAACTGGGGGGAGTGAACAGCCATCCCTTTGGAACCTGGATACCCTCAGGGATGTTGTTCTGTGCCTTCGTGATCTTGGGAAGAGCGCTGAAAACATTTGCGGAAAGGATTAACATCGGAGGGAGAATGGGTTCTGGTTGATCCATGGATTTGTCCTCAGTTAAGAACTGCCGGGAGAGTGCATCCATCTTGGTGTTCTTGGAGCCCGAGATGTAGAAACTTACAAAGTTAAAGTGGGTGAAGAACAGAGCCCAACATGCCTGGCGAGATTCTAGGCGGTGAGCCCTTTCAATATAAAGAAGATGTTTATGGTCCGTCAAGATGGTGATAGGGGTTGTTGTGCCCTCCAGAAAGTGCTTCCATTCTTCCAAGGCCATCTTGATAGCGAGTTTATGATTTCCCACGTTATAATTCCTCTCTGCGCCTGAATTATTTTTTTTTAAATGCACATGGGTGAAGTCTTGCCTGGGGTTCCTTTCTCTGGGAGAGTACCATGCCTGCTCCGACATCAGAGACATCGAGATTACCATGCCTGCTCCGACATCAGAGGCATCCACCTCGAGGGAAAAGGGTAGTGCAGAGTTCGAGTGCACTAGTATACGTGCAGAAATGAAGGCCTTCTTCAGCTTTTCAAAGGCTTCAATGGCTTTGGTAGGCCAGTGAGTCGGATCGGCTCCCTTTTTGGTAGGTGCGACTACTGCGAAGAAACTCTGGATGATCCTCCGGTAGTAATTAGCAAAACCCAGGAACCTTTGAACTGCCTTGAGAGACAGTGGTCACGGTCATTTAATGATCACCTTGACTTTATCCGGGTCCATCGTCAAGCCAGTACTGGATATGATGTACCCCAGGAACATGGAGGACTGGTGAAATTGGCACTTCTCTTATTTGGCGAAGAGATGATTAGTGCGTAGTCTTTGGAGGACCTGTCTCACGTGTTCAGAGTGCTCAACAGCGTTCTTTGAGAAGATCAGGATGTCGTCTAATTTTACGACTACGTATTGGTCGAGTAGATCCCTGAAGATCTCATTCACAAATTCTTGGAACATGGCGGGTGCATTGCACAGAATGAAGGGCATCACCAAATATTCATAGTGCCCGTCATGAGTGTTGAACGCTGTCTTCCACTCGTCTATATGACGGATCCTCACCAGGTTGTATGCCGCTCTTAAGTCCAGTTTCGTGAAGATTGTGGCTTCTTGGAGTCTGTTAAATTATTCTGAGATCAGATGGAGAGGGTAACGGTTCGTAACCGTTATTTTGTTGAGCCCCCGATAGTCTATACATGTCTGAGGGACCCATCCTTTTTCTTAACGAAGAAGAATCCCGTACCAGCGGGTGATGAAGATTTTCAGATGAAGCCACTGAGGTGGTTTTCTTGGAATAGTGGCACCAGGCAAGAGGTCGATGGGGCAATCGAAGGAATGGTGGGGCGGGAGCTCTTCGGCTTGACCTTTGTCGAAGACATCCCGGAGTTTGTGTTATATATCTGGTAGAGGATCTCCAGGCTCCAGTAGTAGTAATCCGGCGAGGTTCTTGGATGTGTCCAGACATCTCTCCAGGCACAGAGTACTCCAGTGGATAGGCAAAGTACCGGTCCAGTCCACCTCTGGGTTGTGTTGCTGCAGCCATGGTAGTCCTAGGACTATATCTACCGATGGTGGGTGGATAACATCGAGTTGTATAGTCTCGGAATGGCCACCGGGGGAGTGTAGGGACAGAGGGATGGTTTGGAGGATAATAAAGGTCGGTTGGAGATGACGACCGTCGATAGCCTAGAGACCCACTGGGTGATCTTTAGGGGTTAATCTTGTTTCTCTCCGCAAATCCCTGGTCGATAAAGTTTCCCCCTGACCCGGAGTCCAGGAAGGCGCGTGTGGTCGTCTTAAAGTTGTCTCCGGACAGGATGACGGTAATGTGGACCTTGGTAGGAGATTTTGGAGAAGGATGTGACGTGCGTCCCAGTGTAGTCCCCCGACCTTCACTGGGAGTTGGCTTTTCCCGGCTTCATGGGGCAGGTGGCAACTAGGTGACCCTTGTTGCCGCAATACATACAGAGTCCCTAGTGTTGTCTTCGCTGTCTCTCTTCGGTGGACAGACAGGTAAGTCCGAGTTGCATGGGTTCCTCCATGGCTACGGCTGGGGAATTACCACTGGAGATTGGTGAAGGAAGACATGTAAGGGAACTTCAAAAGCACTTACCTCTCTCCATCATCCTTTCTTGAAGACGCTGGTCCATCTGAATACACAGGGCCACTAACTCCTCAAATCCCGATGGATGTTCCAATGATGCCAGTTCATCCTTTTGGACAGCCCTTGCCAGAAGACTGCCGACAATGCTTCGTCATTCCACCCGGTCTCGGTGGCAATCGTGCGGTATTCGAGAGCATATCCTGCCACTGTGTGGTTTCCCTGGGATATATTTAGGAGAGAAGAAGCCGCCGTTACCCTCCTTCCTGGAGTGTAAAAGAATCTTCGTAACTCTGTGGTGAATCGGTCAACATCAGACATGAGATCAGGTGTTTGCTCCGAAATCGGTGAGACCCAAGCCAGAGCGTCATCCATCAGGAGGGAGATTATGTATGCCACCTTAGAGCGCGGAGAAGGAAAGTGTGCAGGAAGTAATTCAACTGTAGGGAGCACTGATTAAGATAACCCCGGCATGCCAAGTGGTTGCCTCTTTAGGTGTCGGAAGGTGTGGTGCTAGGGCTTGGGAAGAGCGGAGCAGAGATTGTTGCCGATACAGCAGGCTGAGGTACAGCAGGATGGAGGGTGGTAACTCGGGCATATAAATACCCTAGCGAACTTGGAAACCCTCCACGCTTTGAATATTCTGATTGAAACACCCTTCCACCTGTTTAAACATTGTTTCACTTCTTTGCAATTGTTGGGCCACCTCAGCGGGGTCCAGATGCGTTGGGCTGAGCATAATGTCACGGTTGCTCACTGCAACCTGGACTTAACCACGGGGCCGAGGTGGGGAATATTTATAATTAACCACCGCCCTAAACCACGGGGGTGGGTCCGGATTGCAGGTTTGTGAACGTAACCGGGTCAGGATAGGAGAGTGGAGAGTGTAGCGGGTACTTGCCTATGGTCCAGGATTGGAGAGCATAGAATGGTCGAGATCCGTAAGCGGGATTGGAGAGCGTAGAGTAGTAGATGTCCGGAAGCCGAGTTCGTGGCGTAGGGAGCGTAGAAGTCCGTTAGTCAAGCCAAGGTTCAGGGCAACAAGAAAAGATAGGTCAAGTACAAGCATGGTCACAACAGGTGAGCTGCCCAATCCACTCAGGGAGAAGTATAGGGTGATCAGTCCTGGTTTACCCCAGAAGTATGGCATGTTAATTTTCAAGCACCACGTGTCCTACTTGGTGTTCTGAGGGTGGGCCAAAAATGTAAACTACGAAGGAAATCGTGAAAAAAGGGCACTTCCTGAAAATTTAAGAAGGACTATTGTGGAGGAATTGCGGCGCTATTTTTCAATTGCAGATCCTGTAATGAAAATCGTGAGACGCCATTAATGGCATTTTGCGTCATACAAGGCATCGGCCCTGGGAGGACAATCTGGTGGGGATCGAATTTGCGTGACTGTTCAAATGTTGTTTATTATTTGACTTGTTTCTTGTTTAATTGTATTAATAAAGAAATGTTTTTACTAACATCATACTGTTGTGCTGTAAATGTTTTTACTTTCTGTACTTTAATAAAGGAGATGTTGCGTGTTTTAAATTTTATTAATAAAGAAATGTTTTTACTTACACAAGACCTGCACAACTCCAGTCCTCGAGGGCCGCAAACAGGCCCGGTTTTCATCCTGGAAACTGGGCCTGTTTGCGGCCCTCAAGGACTGGAGTTGTGCAGGCCTGACTTACTGTACTGTACACCATCCTACTGTAAATGTTTTGACTTTCTGTATGTAACGGGTTTCCCCCCCCCCAATCGCAGATATAGTGTGGGGGTGCAGGAAACATATGGTGTTACTCGGTGTTGTGCATTACCTGTTGGCTCACAGGAGGGCTGAGCTTCCGCCACGGGGAACCTGGGGCAATATACTAGCATATACAATTACAATGATGCAGCGCCTCCACCTGCGATGGCTCCCGCCAGAGGGGGAGTGGTTCCTCGCAGGACAATACCCAATAACCACATACAACTGATTGGATAAGAACGAATACCTTTTACTGCTATGGCTAGAAACATGCAAGGTCAACAAGTAACAAAAGGTGTCCCTTTCTAAAGGTAACCTGACTCAACGTCTCCCTGAGGTTAACGCTAACGGACACCACGGCGGGTGTCCACACTTTATGCGTCACGGCGGACGCTACTGTCCCAACACAATGATCCCACCCTCAAGTCCAGTGAGTCCCACCCAAAGTCTCGCACTCCCAATACATAGACCAGCATGTGTGTATATGTGTGTGACTGCGCAGCCACTATGTCTGATGATAGGCCTTGTTGGTGCACGTGAGTTGGTGAGTTACCTGCCCGGGCTCCAGCCACGGATACTGCTATACCACGAGGGAATCGCTGGGGTGTCCTCCAAAGTTGGGGTGAATTCTGGCGTGGATAATATCACCGCTTCTCCCCGCCGTCTGTACCTTGACGAGAACCGGGCGGATATCCACAGGCCGCATCGATCCGTACTGGGCCTCCGCAATTATAGTCTAGCAGTCTCTTAGAGGCCAAGCTTAAGCCCAAGCCTCTCGGCGGAAAGCACAGCGTCCGCTGGATTCCTAACTAGCGTATAGATAAAGGGGCAGGGTCCCTAACCTAGGGCCTGTCCTTATCACACTCCGCTAAGGTGACTCAGGGCTATCTGGGGCCTAGGGGAGCACTGGCCTAGTGCCGGGAGTCACTGACTCCAGCACCCTACCTCTTTCCCCTAGCTGCTCCAGTCGCCAACTGCTAACGTGGTCCCTGCGCTCGAAAATGTATCTCTTATGTTGCCAACAGAGCTCCTCCAGTCCCATTGGCTCCCTGGCATCACGGGGCCGCTCCAAAGGCTCATGGGACTTGAAGTCCTCCTACAGAGCCCTCCTCCCATAGGCTAGTGCTTCGCGGGCTTCCTGGACCTCCCTTGCGCAGGCGCGAGCTCCCTGCAGTCCTCCCGGTGCTCCTAGCCCTTGCGCATGCGCAACTCCCCTAACAATGGCGGCGCCCTGCTCCGCGAACCGACGGAAACGCAGCAACGTGATCGCGGCCTTAACGACGACCCAATCGCATCCCTGGCAACCGACCGTAACCCTTAGTAACGCGCGACTCGCGCACCAGCAGAAGGGGTTAATACAGCAAGGGGGGCCGGCAAGGGGGACCTGGCTACATCCTCCCCCCGGTAAAATCCCCAACGTCCTCGCTTGGGACACAACTCAATGTAACTATATACAGCAGTTATATAATGAAAATGCATTTGGAAACATAACTTAGCACATGCATGACTCCTACAATATTGCACAATTCCGTGAGCATCACAATCACAGATTGGATCTTGCTCCGAGAACACTGCTGAGTCTCATAATGGGGTGCCCCCATCTGATCATAGGCTACCCGAGTTGGAGGGTACCTGATTCTTTGGCTCCATCGGAGCTGTTCTTCGGGCACTCTCTCGGGGGAGTAATAAGCACAGTCCTGAGGCTCAGCCTCTTCCCTTGAGGGGAGAAATGTCTCTGAATAGTCTCTGTTAGGCACAAAGCTCGGGCTCTGTGGATCCAAAGGCTGGCCTGTTGGTGCCACCTTAGTAGGCATTGGCCTACAGGGCCCTTTACCCGTAGCTCCTCCGGGAGGTGCCCCTTCTGTGGAGTAGTCCCTTTGAGAGTGTCCCTCCATAGGATCTTCAGGAGTGTCAGGGTGGGTCTCGTTATGGACAGTCTCTTGACCCAGCTCTGATAAGTCGGGCTCACTGTTGAGCGGTGTGGCCAGTATCTCGGTCTCTTCATCTTCCACTTGTGGAATGGGTGAGAAGATGATTGCGGTGCCATACCTTTACCCGGCCGTCTGTGTCTTTGATACGATAGACCGGGAGGCCAGGCATTTGAGATTCTATCTCATACACTCCGTCTCTCCAACGATCGGCCAGCTTGTGTTTTCCTGGGACGCCTAAGTTCCGAAGCAACACAGCGTCCCCTGGCCGAAGTTCCCGATATCTGACCTTATGATATTATCAGCATTTAGCTTAGCGGTGGATTTCTCTGCCTGCTGATATGCCTGCTGCAAGCTGTCTTTGAGTCGTTGTACATATTTAAAATGGGTAGCATTATGTATCCCATCTGTTGAGACTCTAAGACGCACGTCCACTGGCAATCACGCTTCTCTCCCAAACATCAGGAAGTATGGAGAGAATCCCGTTGACTCGTGTCTGGTGCAATTATATGCATGCACCAAGGTCTCTACATGTCGACTCCACTCCGATTTCTGAGCACTCTGTAGTGTTCCGAGCATGTCTAGTAATGTCCGATTAAAACGTTCGGGTAGAGCATCCCCTTCGGGGTGATACGGGGTCGTTCGGGATTTGGCAATGTTCAGCATTCGGAGCAGTTCCCTGATCAATGTACTCTCAAAATCCCGCCCCTGATGAGAGTGAAGGCGGTTGTGTAGGCCGTAATGTACGAAGTATTTTTCCCATAATATCTTCGCCACTGTGATGGCTTTCTGGTCTTTAGTAGGGAAAGCTTGAGCATACCGCGTGTAGTGGTCTGTGATGACCAGCACGTTGCATACACTGGCGACACACTTTATTCGAGCTCGGCTAGTCCCACGAATTCAGGTATACCCGGGTGTATTGAGGTTTGTGACTGTTTTCTGCCCGAGTGCATTGGGTTATTTTCCAGGCAGGGATTGAAGCATTTTATTCCCGCTGGCTGCAATACTGCACAGTATATATATATATACTGCATTACAATTCATGAATTTATGCCATCTGGTAGACACGCGAAGCATTGCAGCCTATTAAATCCTAATCATTATCATTTAACAGATCAGCCGCCCGTCAGCCAGGCATGAACCCAGGCTGGGAAGGCAAACACAACGGGGCTTGTCAGAGGTGAGGAGCGGCGCATTCCAGGTATCTGCCAGGTACATACTGGGTATTTGCTCGAATAAAGTGTGTCGGTGCAGTATTCCCCGGCTATCCGGCTCAATGCACAGAAAGTCCATACACACGAGATCCATGGGACCCGAACTCTGCAGATGGCCCATGGGGGCCGCTCGGGTAGGCAGGGTTTTTCGCTGTATACACCTAGTACATCGGCGACAGTGACGCTCCACTGCCTCTCACATCTTAGGCCAAAAAAAACGATCTCGGACCAGCCCAAAGGTTTTGTCTGTACCAAGGTGCCCATGATCATCATGTAGGGACTTCAGCACCAGATATTATAGGTTCTTAGGGAGGACTAGTTGTCTCCTATCCGGGTGGTTGTGGTACGGTACCACCCGATAGAGTAAGCAATTGTCCATTTCGAATTTGTCCCACTCCCGCATGAGCAAGGCCACCAAGTTTTTGAGCGCGCGCTTAAGAAGAGCAGGATTCTCCTTTGTTACAGTTCTCCAGATGATACTAACGACAGGATATCGTACTTGGTAGTCTACTGGGTCCTTCCACCGTAACACCTTATCAGGCGTGATATTCATCCCTTTGGGGTCGCAGTAAGCGGCTGGGACAGCCTCCGACCGACATCCCAATGAATCAGCTGCTCGTAATTCTGAAAAGGCCACTTGGCCGTTGACGATAGCGGCCATGCTACACATAGCTCTCACGCCGGGTCCTGGGATTTCCTCCCATTCCTCATCATCTGGAACAGCGCTTAACCCGGGCCGTCTAGAGAGGGCGTCAGCCCCTATATTCAAGGGCCCCGGCTTATATTTCATGGAGAATCTGTAACTGTTCAGGGCGGCCAACCAGCGGTGTCCGGCGGCGTCCAATTTGGCCGAGGTATTGACGTAGGTGAGGGGGTTGTTATCTGTCCTTACTTCGAAGGCAACACCGTACAGGTAATTGTGTAGTTTCTCGGTGATAGCCCACTTGAGAGCCAGGAACTCTAACTTGTGGATGGGGTATCTCTGCTCACTGGGTGTCAAGCTGCGGCTGATGTAAGCTACAGGCCGCAGGCCCTCCGGGTGCTTCTGGTGCAGGACGGCACCCAGTCCATTGAGGCTGGCATCCACATGCAGGACGTATGGCTGTTTGGGATCCACATATGCGAGCACGGGCTCTTCGGTCAGACAGTTCTTCAGTTTCAGGAAGGCCTGCTCACACTCAGGTGTCCATTTGTTCCCAAACGGTTGGCGTGCCGATACAGCCTTCTTCCCGGTCTCTGACGGGTATATTTTCAACAGATTGTTCAGGGGTTTAGCCTTGCTCGAGTACCCTTCCACGAAGCGGCGATAATACCCACAGAATCCCAGGAAGGATCGCAACTCTGTGACGTTCTCCGGGCGAGGCCAGTTCACTACGGCCTCTACCTTGGCAGGGTCGGTGGCGATCCCTTTTGCGGACACTATGTGTCCCACGTAGGTCACCGAGGTATGGCAAAATCGGCACTTGTCTAAGGATAATTTCAAACCTTCGTTCCCCAGACGGTCAATCACCTTAAATAATCGTTCTTCGTGCTCTTCCAGAGTCCTTCCGAAGACGATGATATTATCCAGGTATACCAGACACTCCCGTGGAATCATGTCCCCGATAGTCTTCTCCATCAACCTTTGGAATGTAGCAGGCGCCCCACATATACCTAGGGGCATACGAGTAAATTGATAGAACCCCAGGGGGCAGACAAAAGCTGTTTTTTCTTGATCTTCCGCGCTCATAGGTACCAGATAGTACCCGGATCGGAGGTCGAGCACGCTGAATCATTGACTTCTATTCAGCGCGTTCAGTATCTCTTCGATGCGCGGGAGGTTGTACTGATCTGGTATCGTACGATTGTTCAAAGTCCGATAATTGTGCGGATCCGTTCTTTTTACGCACCACCACTATGGGGGACGCGTATGGACCTCGAGACTCTGTTAAAATCCCGACATCTTCCATATCATGAAGGACGTTCCTTACGTCGCCTATATCCCGCGGGGCGAGGTGGCGTGATCGCTCTCGGAACGGGGTGGTATCACTCAATCGGATGGTGTGTTGGGCGCTGCGACTACACCCCACGTCCATCTCACTCGTGGAGAACACATGTCGTCGTTGAGTCAACTGCGTGGCCAGCCGCTCCTTCCAATGTGTGGACAATGTCGAATCACCGAAGTTGAAATCCAGCTCGACGAAACGCTCATCCGGATATATGCCACCCAACTTCTGACCAGCATCCAACTCCATCGGGAAGGGAGAGATATTATGCACATACACGTGGGTTCGGCGTGGAATCTTAGTTGCCCACTCCCTCACCTCCGGTAGTATCTTGTATCCTCTCTGGACCTCTTCTTCCGGAGTACTTTCCAGAGAGAAAAGCTGATCATCCCCATCTCGTTCAGGGTAACAACACCAGACAGGCAGTCTTTGTACTCCCCCCGGTAATATGGTCGTCAGCCCGGCCTGACGATTGTATAGGTCTCCATGTCGCTCCAGGGCATATATCCGTTGGCACTCTTCTCTTAGAACTGGATCTAGAAGGGCGGTGGCTAGAGGTAACTCGTTAGTCTCTTTCAGGTACGCCCGGAACACTGCTTGTACTATATCAGCGTTAGTGCCTTAAATGATCGGGTACTTGCACTGTCCTTGGGGTTCCGGGCATACCAAGGCCGCTTATTGCATGGGGTGTCTGTTCCCGGTGTTCAGCTGGTGTATTTCCATCTGTACCTGTACAATTCCAGCGATAGGGTAGTCTTCATTGCTTAGCCCTCGTATTGTCACATGCTCGGCCGTTCTCAGTGTACAGTGCCGAATGTGCTGTTCATAGAACGGTTGGTATATGATGGTCACTTGCGACCCTGTATCCAGTAGGGCCGAGGCGTAGACCCCTTCTACTAATACGGGCACAATGGCTGCAGGGCCTACCTGGCTGTAAGCCCCTCGGTTGGGGGCATCCATCCCTGCCTCAGTATCCACAGGGGCATTGGGGTTCCCTTGAGGGGTCTCCACGTCAGGTCCGGCGGCTTGTGCTCGGCAAACCATCGTCCAGGCTGGGTTTCGTTGAGTGGAAGTTTTGTCCTCACGGGGTTCCTCCCTTTCTGGGCAGGCCCGAGTGAAATGGCCCTTCTTACTGCAGGTATAGCAAAGGAGGTCCCTTGATTCAGAACGGCCACGGTACGGGGGAGGGGAGTTGCGATTGGGCCTAGCTTTGGGGCTCGAGCCCTTAGGGGCGACCTCCTCTTCTGGAGTCGCGGGAATCTTGGCCTTGGCCCCAGTGGCTTTAGTTGGGTCACTGGGGGCAGACTCCTTAACCGTGGCGGGAGTATGCAACCAGCCATATGCCTCATGCTTGTTGATCTCATCCACTAGATCCTCCCAGCAAGGGGGGTCGTTCCGCATCAGGGAGCATTTCACCATGATGGCGATAGGGTTGTCGGGAAGTGCTCCTTTCTGGAAATGATTCCAGCAATACTCATACACCTGAGTGGACTTGATCTGGTCTCGTTTCCGCATATCCCATAGGACCTTCCTAATTCAGTGGAGATAGGCAGACAGCTCCTCCCCCAGCTTCTGGTGGAGGTTGAGGTACCTCAGCATCAGTTGGCCTTCATCCTCTGTTCGCCCGTGAGAACGCTCAAGCGTCTCTAACATTTTCTGAGCAGTGACATCTGCATGTTGGTCCTTAGCCAGCCGAATAGTGATGGAAGCGGGGGTCCGTAGGCACTCCATTATGCGTTGTTGTTTGACTAGCTCAGGGCACGTCCATTCCTCTACAACCTGTGAAGTATACTCTATCCATGCGTCAAACGCTTCTTCGCCCGCCGGTGTCGGTTTAGTGCCTGAAAAGATTTTCAATTTACGATATTGCTGTTGCATCGATGCTTCAGCCCTGGCTCCTCCCAACTCGGCAAGACTTTGAGCTAACATTTGGATCTCACTTTTTCCGCTAGTCGGGGCCGGTGCAACACTGAGCGGCGGACTGTGGTCGGTGGCTGCACCTACAGTAGACTCACAATAGCTCCCAGGGGGAGAAGACGAGGCACACATATCCACCTCCTCCAAGTTCAGGCGGGAGCTGTCAGGTTCGGACTTGATGGGCCGCGTGGGGTACACCACCGCACAACTCGACTCGGCCGGGCCGCCAAACCACACACTGGACGGTCCATGTTCTTCATTTACATCGTGCCCAATGTCCACTAACACTGAATAATACCCCTTGGTCTCTGTACATTGATCTACCAAGGCTAGGGCGTTTGTACCCCGGAGATGAGAGTGTTGGCGCAAAGCTACTCGTATGGCCATAGACGGGACGTCTATAGGGATGCAGCACACCGCAAGCGTGTGGGCCGGTGGCACTTCCAGCCTCGTAGCCCACTCATATACTTCTGAGCGCGACAGGCACAGGAATATTGGTGACATTTTAGAACGTTTGTTGAATAGGGCAACCCAGGTCTAAGAATCTCAGCAGCGCCTCCAAATGAAACGGGTTTCCCCCCCCCAATCGCAGATATAGTGTGGGGGTGCAGGAAACATATGGTGTTACTCGGTGTTGTGTATTACCTGTTGGCTCACAGGAGGGCTGAGCTTCCGCCACGGGGAACCTGGGGCAATATACTAGCATATACAATTACAATGATGCAGCACCTCCACCTGCGATGGCTCCCGCCAGAGGGGGAGTGGTTCCTCGCAGGACAATACCCAATATAACCACATGCAACTGATTGGATAAGAATGAATACCTTTTACTGCTATGGCTAGAAACATGCAAGGTCAACAAGTAACAACAGATGTCCATTTCTAAAGGTAACCTGACTCAACGTCTGCCTGAGGTTAATGCTAACGGACACCACGGCGGGTGTCCACACTTTATGCATCACGGCGGACGCTACTGTCCCAACACAATGATCCCACCCTCAAGTCCAGTGAGTCCCACCCAAAGTCTCGCACTCCCAATACATAGACCAGCGTGTGTGTATATGTGTGTGACTGCGCAGCCACTATGTCTGATGATAGGCCTTGTTGGTGCACGTGAGTTGGTGAGTTACCTGCCCGGGCTCCAGCCACGGGTACTGCTATACCACGAGGGAATCGCTGGGGTGTCCTCCAAAGTTGGGGTGAATTCCGGCGTGGATAATATCACTGCTTCTCCCCGCCGTCTGTACCTTGACGAGAACCGGGTGGATATCCACAGGCCACAGTCGATCCGTACTGGGCCTCCGCAATTATAGTCTAGCAGTCTCTTAGAGGCCAAGCTTAAGCCCAAGCCTCTCGGCGGAAAGCACAGCGTCCGCTGGATTCCTAACTAGCGTATAGATAAAGGGGCAGGGTCCCTAACCTAGGGCCTGTTCTTATCGCACTCCGCTAAGGTGACTCAGGGCTATCTGGGGCCTAGGGGAGTACTGGCCTAGTGCCGGGAGTCACAGACTCCAGCACCCTACCTCTTTCCCCTAGCTGCTCCAGTCGCCAACTGCTAACGTGGTCCCTGCGCGCGAAAATGTATCTCTTATGTTGCCAACAGAGCTCCTCCAGTCCCATTGGCTCCCTGGCATCACGGGGCCGCTCCAAAGGCTCATGGGACTTGAAGTCCTCCTACAGAGCCCTCCTCCCATAGGCTAGTGCTTCGCGGGCTTCCTGGACCTTCCTTACGCAGGCGTGAGCTCCCTGCAGTCCTCCCGGTGCTCCTAGCCCTTGCGCATGCGCAACGCCCCTAACAAAGGCGGCGCCCTGCTCCGCGAACCGACGGAAATGCAGCAACGTGATCGCGGCCTTAACGACGGCCCGATCGCATCCCTGGCAACCGGCCGTAACCCTTAGTAACGCGCGACTCGAGCACCAGCAGAAGGGGTTAATACAGCAAGGGGGGCCAGCAAGGGGGACCTGGCTACATGTACATAAATGTTTTAACTAGCAGACACCATACACCTGTAAATGTTTTGAATTGCTGTACACTTTAATGTTTTTAAATTGTATTTGTAAATAAATGTTTTAACTTACTCCATAAATGTTTTTGTACTTACTCCACCAATAAAAGAAAACGTTGATTTGTTTAAAATTGTTCCATTGTCTCCTTTTATACTTTAACAACATACAGTGTTTCTAGAACATACAGTACAGAACTGTCCAGGCATACTGTACAGTACTGTACTGTATACTATAGGCATGCTCAGTACATCACAAGAGTATTAAAACAATGCATGCTGTATGGGTATAGAATACTCATATGTACTGGAATACATGTAGAATAAATGAATACTTTTTATTTTTCGGGTTTATTATACAGTATATATATATATATATATATAAAAGTATTGTATACGGTCTGAAATCAACAGCATACTGTTTCAGGTTTTCTATGAAGCTCTCAGTTACAATATTCTATCCAAATCAATAACAACGGCCACTAAACTGTTGAATCCGGTACGTGGTTTTTTAAATCCGATTCAGCAATGTACAGGCATTGTTACATAAGGTGATATTATCCATCGAAATCCCTCCATTTGCCGTTTTCCGCATGAGATGACAAAGTTTTCTTTTCTGAGGAAAAACAAAAGTACAAGTTTTACTGTAATGGTCAGTCAGTCCCCTAAAGAAGTTCCCACAGTCAGTCCCACCAATAATTTTCTTGGGGGGGCGTCTCCTGTTCACATGCGCATGTGCCTACTGTCGATGTGATGACACCCATATGCGTTTCAAGAAGGTTCCAATGCGCATGCGCCTAACTTTCCACCAATTGTTCATTATCTACTGTAGAAGCTGCTCAGCCAATGATATTGCTTACAGGAGCATTGACTGTGTATTGATATTGAAATTTCAAAAACATAATAAAATACGACAACATTACTCACCATAGACTTTGCCAATCAGCTAGCGCCGAGCCACTGCTAGCCCCGTATTCTTGATTATACACGTAGTTGACAGGTGACAGTGGGACTACTGCACCTGTAGTCAGCTGATGAGGCTGGAAATCGTTTTGGTACATGCAAGCTTGCTGGAATCTGTATGCTAAATCCGGCTCAGGCTGCAGGTATACGGGTGGGAATAGACAGCAAGGGTTGCCGGTCACCAGATTTTCACTGACTATCGGACCGTTATTGGAAGCCGGTGCTGGCGCATTGCTTGCCTGCGACTGACGTTTCTTAGTTTGTTTTAACATGACCTTTCACCTTTTGAAGTCTCCATGATCAAAGATACGGGAAAAATCTGGTGCTACACACCAATACCCTCCTTTAACACCGTGTGCGGGATCAATAAAAAAAAACACGGATCGATACATAACTTTTTCCTTATTGCACGCTTCCACACATGATCATCTGGTGAAAATTTGTAAAAGTCATAGTTTTCGATAAAATACTGGTAAATTTGACCAACTGTTGCCATCTTATCATCTGTTGCATTAATCGCGGCCCATATTAAATAAGCGTACATTATGTCGGGTTTTTGGAACACGGACTGCAGTTGTGCACTCATCTCAGAACTCTCGGGGGTGAATTGGGGTGAATTCCGGCGTGGATAATATCACTGCTTCTCCCCGCCGTCTGTAACTTGACGAGAACCGGGTGGATATCCACAGGCCACAGTTGATCCGTACTGGGCCTCCGCAATTATAGTCTAGCAGTCTCTTAGAAGCCAAGCTTAAGCCCAAGCCTCTCGGCGGAAAGCACAGCGTCCGCTGGATTCCTAACTAGCGTATAGATAAAGGGGCAGGGTCCCTAACCTAGGGCCTGTTCTTATCGCACTCCGCTAAGGTGACTCAGGGCTATCTGGGGCCTAGGGGAGTACTGGCCTAGTGCCGGGAGTCACAGACTCCAGCACCCTACCTCTTTCCCCTAGCTGCTCCAGTCGCCAACTGCTAACGTGGTCCCTGCGCGCGAAAATGTATCTCTTATGTTGCCAACAAAGCTCCTCCAGTCCCATTGGCTCCCTGGCATCACGGGGCCGCTCCAAAGGCTCATGGGACTTCAAGTCCTCCTACAGAGCCCTCCTCCCATAGGCTAGTGCTTCGCGGGCTTCCTGGACCTTCCTTACGCAGGCGTGAGCTCCCTGCAGTCCTCCCGGTGCTCCTAGCCCTTGCGCATGCGCAACGCCCCTAACAATGGCGGCGCCCTGCTCCGCGAACCGACGGAAATGCAGCAACGTGATCGCGGCCTTAACGACGGCCCGATCGCATCCCTGGCAACCGGCCGTAACCCTTAGTAACGCGCGACTCGAGCACCAGCAGAAGGGGTTAATACAGCAAGGGGGGCCGGCAAGGGGGACCTGGCTACATGTACATAAATGTTTTAACTAGCAGTACACCATACACCTGTAAATGTTTTGAATTGCTGTACACTTTAATGTTTTTAAATTGTATTTGGAAATAAATGTTTTAACTTACTCCATAAATGTTTTTGTACTTACTCCACCAATAAAAGAAAACGTTGATTTGTTTAAAATTGTTCCATTGTCTCCTTTTATACTGTAACAACATACAGTGTTTCTAGAACATACAGTACAGAACTGTCCAGGCATACTGTACAGTACTGTACTGTATACTATAGGCATGCTCAGTACATCACAAGAGTATTAAAACAATGCATGCTGTATGGGTATAGAATACTCATATGTACTGGAATACATGTAGAATAAATGAATACTTTTTATTTTTCGGGTTTATTATACAGTATATATATATATATATAAAAGTATTGTATACGGTCTGAAAACAACAGCATACTGTTTCAGGTTTTCTATGAAGCTCTCAGTTACAATATTCTATCCAAATCAATAACAACGGCCACTAAACTGTTGAATCCGGTACGTGGTTTTTTAAATCCGATTCAGCAATGTACAGGCATTGTTACATAAGGTGATATTATCCATCGAAATCCCTCCATTTGCCGTTTTCCGCATGAGATGACAAAGTTTTCTTTTCTGAGGAAAAACAAAAGTACAAGTTTTACTGTAGTGGTCAGTCAGTCCCCTAAAGAAGTTCCCACAGTCAGTCCCACCAATAATTTTCTTGGGGGGCGTCTCCTGTTCACATGCGCATGTGCCTACTGTCGATGTGATGACACCCATATGCGTTTCAAGAAGGTTCCAATGCGCATGCGCCTAACTTTCCACCAATTGTTCATTATCTACTGTAGAAGCTGCTCAGCCAATGATATTGCTTACAGGAGCATTGACTGTGTATTGATATTGAAATTTCAAAAACATAATAAAATACGACAACATTACTCACCATAGACTTTGCCAATCAGCTAGCGCCGAGCCACTGCTAGCCCCGTATTCTTGATTATACACGTAGTTGACAGGTGACAGTGGGACTACTACACCTGTAGTCAGCTGATGAATCTGGAAATCGTTTTGGTACATGCAAGCTTGCTGGAATCTGTATGCTAAATCCGGCTCAGGCTGCAGGTATACGGGTGGGGATAGACAGCAAGGGTTGCCGGTCACCAGATTTTCACTGACTATCGGACCGTTATTGGAAGCCGGTGCTGGCGCATTGCTTGCCTGCGACTGACGTTTCTTAGTTTGTTTTAACATGACCTTTCACCTTTTGAAGTCTCCATGATCAAAGATACGGGAAAAATCTGGTGCTACACACCAATACCCTCCTTTAACACCGTGTGCGGGATCAATAAAAAAAAACACGGATCGATACATAACTTTTTCCTTATTGCACGCTTCCACACATGATCATCTGGTGAAAATTTGTAAAAGTCATAGTTTTCGATAAAATACTGGTAAATTTGACCAACTGTTGCCATCTTATCATCTGTTGCATTAATCGCGGCCCATATTAAATAAGCGTACGTTATGTCGGGTTTTTGGAACACGGACTGCAGTTGTGCACTCATCTCAGAACTCTCGGGACAATAGAACATCAGACACTGCGCATTTAGTTTTTAATATGGAAAGCCTAATTGATAAATTATTGTAACTTCTTCAGTACCAATGTCCATTTACAATGGACCAATGTGGTATTTTTTAAAACACCTGAAAGTCAACACATTACTGAAGCAAATGCGCATTACAATTCATGAATATCTGCCACCTGGCGGATACGCGAAGAATTGCAACCAATTAAATCCGAACCATTATCAATAAACACATCAATAAACACATCAACCGCGGGTGATGCCGGCATGAATGCAACATGAATGCGGCATGAACGCGGTGAAGTGCGTGGCATTCGGGAAAAAATCCCCGAAAAAATTCGGAGATGTCGGAGAATAAAAGGGGCCGCGGCTGTAGATGTTGCTCTCAATCTATGGACTTGTCCTGCTCTGTACAAAATGACAATTCTTGAAGGTTTTTGAGGCGCCATCTCTAAAAGTAATATATAAAAATTGATAAATAACAAAATAGTTTAATACTGTTTAGACAGCATTAAAGTGTAAGGTCATGTGATCTTGTGCACTAACATGTGCCATATGTTATCAGATATCAGAGTATTTCTTTCAACTTTAATTCCTCAAAAAAGAGGGGGCAATTCACTAAGCAGTGATAAAATCATTGCTTTTGCTTACTTGTTCTTTGATAAAGCGCTGTGAGAGCGCAAACACGTAAGAGGGATACTTCAACCTCTCCTGTACATGCTGTTGTGTGTCCTATATCAATAAATCTCAGATTTATTGCCTGGTCCCCGCTTTCTGGTTTGCTGTGCTAATCCGGTTCCTTACCTTCGTGGATTCATGGGAACTTTCCTGCTTTTGCTTGTGAGTATGACATTTTTTATCACTCTTAAAAATATGAAGCAAAAAGAGGAATTCACACAGAAGGGAAGGCCATTATTTTAAGTTTGAGAACAAAATGCACAATCGTGAGCTAGCTGTTTTTAGTATCAGTGCTATAAATTCTAAAGCGCGATAGCTGATACAAAAAAAAGTAGCCTGTAAGAACTGCATGGAGACGCTGCGTCTTCATGCACGGCTCTTACAGGCGATCGTACAGTATACATATACATTTTAATAATATTGTACATGAGCAGAGGATCTCCTGAGCGGAACCGCAATGGCTTCAGCCTCGGGGACCCCCTACTTTATGAGGTAAAGGCCCCATTATGGGGTGCCGGTATCCCCTGTACTTTAAAATCTCTCACGTTACTTCACTGTGGGATTTAAATCCTGCAGGTGGATACTGGCACCCCATAACAGTCCCTGTATCTCATGAAGTAGGGGGTCCCTGAGGCTGAAACCAATGCGGTTCAGCTCAGGAGACCCCCTGCTCATGTACACTAGTATCAAAACACACATATATATAAAAAAAAATTGATACCATAGCGGATAGCCACTATGGTATTGAAGTTGCTTTAAATTAATTTTTATTAATAGTCTGAGTGAACAGGGGGTCTCCTGAAATGAACCGCATTGATTTGAGTCTCAGGGACCCCTTCCTTCCCAAGCTACAGGCATAGATATGGGGAGCTGTTGTTATTTAAATCCCCCGGTCACGTGACACGGACAATTTAAAAATGGTGGCGATACTGGCATCCGATGCCCCATACAAAAATTACATTAAAGAAGCTTCATTACCTTAGCAGCTATCCAGTAAGGCAATGAAGGGTTTAAGGCACAATAGCATGTTTATGGGGACAGTTGCCCCCAATAAATATTGTCATATGTACTACACATCCTCTTTGCCCCCAACAACCCTTATGCCCCCCTAATCTACATAAAAGGCAAGATTTTTTAAGCACAGGAATGTTACTATAGGCCGGTGGGGGCCCTCAGGTTGTCCTCATTGGTGTCCCATGGCCCTCAAGTGGTGGCCACGGTTGTCTGGGGGCTTCCAAGTGGTCTCTGCAGGTGTCTGTGGCCCCACAGTGGTCCCCTGGTTGTCCCTTGGGTATCTGGGAGTCCTCAGGTGGTCCCTGCATTCTGTGGGTCCTTGGGTGGTTCGCGTGGGTGTCCGGGTGTCCCCGCTGGCCTGCGGTACCAATCCCATGCCCCCCAACAAAATTGACCAATACTTTGAAATAAATACCCTCCCCATAACAGATACAGTAGAGTAAAAGGCAAAATTATTATCCAGAAATGGATAATTGTGCATTTGCCCATTTAAAATAAAATATTAACAAGTATAAAAAAGTCAATAAAACTTGCATTCACCCCTGCCAGCCTTCCACAATGAAGGCCGACCTCATCCTCATCACCGTCCATGTCCTCTGTTGCCATAAACAATGCAATAAAAAATACAATCTAATGGCCCCTAATCCCTTAATCACCATAGCAGTTAGCAACCGCTACAGTAATTAAGGGGTTAACCCACCCTCCCCCACTACCCACCGGGAGGCCTAACCACCCTCCCCAGGCAACTATCACCACCCTCCACCCATTCATTGGTACTTTATGTATATCATGCTCATATAATATGGGCCTGATTTAACACTATAGCAATACATGTTGAAGCAAATAAAAAACAGGTCAACTAAAAAAAGATACAATGGCGGATTTCGGCGCAACTGCGCATGTCTGACTCAGAAAGGCTGCTGGGATACTTCAAAGAACTTTATTGATCCAACACACAAGGGCTAACACCGCATTCTCCCCCTCAACGCGTTTCACCCTTAGGAATAGGGCTTCGTCTTGGAGTGGGGAGAAGCGGAAGCTGCCTACTTAAATACAGAAAAGCCCGCGAAAACGGGTACATAAACATTAAAACATTAACCCCTCCAATGCTTTTGCCTGTCACACATGTTGTCAATCAACAAGGGAGAGGGTGATGGAGATAGACAGTAGGAAATAGTTACAGAGGAAATTCTAATAAACTGTATGCCCTCACTCTAGGGGCATTACATCTTAATATTCATTACTTAAAATTAGAGAAAACAACGTAGATCCCAATCAATGTTCAGTCCGTTGGGCTGCAGAGAATTAAGTGTATGTATCCAGTGTGCCTCTCTCTGATGTAAAATCTTTAATCTATCCCCTCCTCGAGGTGGTAGCACAATGTGTTCAATGGCCTATCTCCATCACCCTCTCCCTCCCCCCTTCCCTTTCCTTCCTCTCCCCCCCCCTCCCCTCCACCTTCGCCCCCCCCCCGCACCCTCCCCCCCCTCTCCCCCTCACCCCTTCCCCCCCGTCCCCCCCCCCCATCTTTCCCCCATTCAAACACCTGGTTGGAGCCCAATTTATGATGTGTAATCAGCTTAACAATTTACTTAGTAAATATTTCTAATATATGTGTTTGAGTATAATTGTATACATATACACAATGAAAAAACATAAGCTGTTACTGCAATCTATGGGACTAAAACAAGGCACTAGCAGTGTTTGCAGCAACCTTTTATTTAATTTTATATATCTCCAATGAATGATCTGAGTTTAAACAGCATATGGTTTATTAAAATGTTATTATATTGTCATAAGTTTAATAATGAAATAAGTATATAGTACTGGTTACTTGATTGACAACATGTGTGACAGGCAAAAGCATTGGAGGGGTTAATGTTTTAATGTTTATGTACCCGTTTTCGCGGGCTTTTCTGTATTTAAGTAGGCAGCTTCCGCTTCTCCCCACTCCAAGACGAAGCCCTATTCCTAAGGGTGAAACGCGTTGAGGGGGAGAATGCGGTGTTAGCCCTTGTGTGTTGGATCAATAAAGTTCTTTGAAGTATCCCAGCAGCCTTTCTGAGTCAGACATGCGCAGTTGCGCCGAAATCCGCCATTGTATCCTGACTTCCTTCTGACGGTGGAACGCAGGAGCAGCCGAGGTGAGCAGGCCCCAGACCGGAGATGCAGGTGTGGTAAGTAACCAACAGCCCCCTGCACCGGTCAACTCTGTGGCCAAGCGGAGCTCCCTCATGCGCTGCCCCAGTGTCTGACATATCTCAGTCTGCACACAGAAGCGCAGGACAGATCCCCACATTCTCTGCAACTAAAAAAAGAGCAAGGCTGCACTACAGAAGTTTCAATCCACAGCAATTGCTAAATGTGTATTACAAGAGAAAGAAAACCATCAGTTGAAGAGTGACCTGTTTATGTCAAGAAAGTTGCAGAAGGCATATACTGATGCTGCCCAGGACCAGAGCTCCATTGATCAACTTAACACCGCGCTGGAATTCTTTGAAAAATAATTTCACGAGTTTAGCACAGAGTTGGGAGTCTCTCGGGAGGAGATTTGCGACTTATAAACAGAGATGGAAGACTCTCGGAATGAGAGACATTCTGCGAGAGAGGCCTTCAAAGGGTTGAATAGAGAGCTTGAAACTATAAACCAAATGTACAAGACCCTCTCTGTCGAAGCCAATGAAGAAGATAAGAGACTCCATGTAATGGATAGGGGGACAGGCGCCTCTCAGCGGGTCCCCGTCACCTCAGGCTCCACGGCGGCTCTCTGCCCCGGTTCCCCCTCCCTCGGTCTCTCACCTGTTCCTCCCCGATGCCGAGCCGTTCCTCTGCGGCGCACACCACACTCTCACGCACGCGACCAGAGACCACACGGCAGACTTACAGAGCACGCTCGCACCCGATCGTCTTACCAGCCCTCCCGCACCGCTGGCTCCGCCCCCATCGGCTGCAGGCGATTACCATGGATCACACCCTGTCTCCCTCCCTGCTCACCTGGACCTATCCCTGCGATCACCCAGACAGGCCTCCGCTCCACCCCTTGCTACTATTTGTCCACCTTCCTTTATAACCCCAGACTTCCTTGCTCTGCATAGCTTCTCTGTGACTCCTGTGTGCAGTGTCTATGCCAAGCTCTGTTCTCTGTTACAGCTCTTGTTCCTGTCCCTGCCCCTGTTTGGATACCTTTGGATTGATCTCGGCTCTTGTTTGACTACGTGTACCTCGCTATCCCTGGACTCTGCTTTGGACCTCACTACGCTGCTTTCTCTTGCCCCTGACCCACGGCTCTTGGACATTTACCCTCCGACTTCTGGCACCCCGGACTCAGCAAGTATATCGTTAACCCTTTCTCACCAGGCCCGGCAAAGCATCTTACCACAATCCGGGCACGCCCTCACTGCTGTGGGTGCGTGTTATACCCTCACCCACCACAGTACTGGGGACTGGCCAGGTCTGCGGGCATGAAGGTGTTACATTATGCAGAGCCCAACAAATGCAGACCCCCCTGAGGTAGGCCAAGATACACTATGGAACACTGGCACTTTTTAAGTGACCAAGTCACCGGCGTGGAAAAAAACTTTCTAACCTCTCCCTGCGGGAATCCTCAGCTGCACCGTCACACCCAGCCCCAGTACCTATGGGCAATCCGGAGACACGTATTCCACCTCCCAACCGGTATGACGGGGACCCCCTTACTTGCCGGGGATTCTTGAACCAATGTGACGTCCAGTTCGAGATGTCCCCGTCTCGCTTTCCCTCTGGTCATTCTAAAGTGGCCTATGTCTATGCCCTGCTCACTGGTGACACTCTCGCTTGGGCTTCCCCCCTCTGGGAACACAGATCAGACATAACCTAAAACTACCCCAAATTCCGGCGAGAGTTTCAGCAGGTCTTTGACACACCAGCGCGTAGGGAGACTGCCGCTTCTTCCTTGTTTCATCTCTCCCAGGATCGCAAGTCAGCTGCAAGATACGCGGTGGAGTTCCGCACTATCGCTGCAGAGACACAGTGGAACGATGAGGCTCTCGCCGCGGCATACTGGCAGGGTTTGTCCGAATCCCTCAAAGATGACCTCGCAGCTCATGTTCGTCACTCATCTCTTTAGGATCTCGTTGCCCTCAGCAACCGGGTGGACCAGCGCATTCAAGAGCGATGCCACGAGCGCCAGCGCCCCCGTTTACTGTCATCCTTGCCTGTTTCTCCTAGGTCTCCTCCCTTGGCTCTTTCTGCGTTGGACACCCTCGAACCGATGCAAATCGGTAGCCAACAGCTTCGAACCGCTGAGAGAACACACTGCTGCGATGAGGATCTCGAGAACGAGAACGCCCAGTAAAGGTAGAGGGGCTTCTACTGGGTACCATTTCTCCTTGCCCCTCTTCCCCTAAAGATATACCGAAGAGAATCCTTCTCCCCATAACTCTTGAGGGTCCTAATGTTAAGGTAGAGGTTGAAGCCTTCATCGACTCCGGGTCTGATGGCAACTTTTTGGATCACGACTATGCCTGCAACCACCAAATCCCGTTAGTGAAGAAGATGTCACCCATCTGCCTGGAGGATATTGATGGTCGACCGCTCCAACCAGTCTTCATTATTTGGGAAACTACTCCCCTCACCAAGGCCACCGCGGATGGTCATACTGAAATCATTATCTTCGATGTCTTCCACTCTCCTACTGTCCAGGTCATTTTGGGATGGCAGTGGCTCCAGCTTCACAACCCGCGTGTTGATTGGACCAACAAACTACCGATCCAGTGGGCTCCTACCTTGTAGAAGACTGTCACTCCTCCTGTTACCGTGCTCTCTGGTCTCGACACCACTTCTCCTTCTCTCTCTACCCTGCTGGATGTATACCATGATTTTTTGGATGTCTTTAACAAGACTCAGGCTGAAGTTCTACCACCTCATCGTTCGTACGACTGCCACATCGAATGAATCCCTGGAACCACACTCCCCAAGTGTAAGTCATATCCCTTATCTGTGCCCGAGACCGAGGCTATGGTGACCTACATCCAGGAGAATATTAAGAAAGGGGTTATTCGGAATTCCACCTCCCCCGCCGGGGCAGGTTTCTTCTTCGTGAAAAAGAAGGATGGCTCTTTAAGACCCTGTATTGACTTTCGTGAGCTTTACAAGATTACAGTTAAAAAACGGTACCCTCTTCCTCTAATTTCGTAACTCTTTGATCGGCTCCAAGGAGCCTCTATATTTTCTAAACTCGACCTGAGAGGAGCCTACAATCTGATCCGAATACGAGATGGTGACGAATGGAAAACTGCATTTAACACGCGTTCGGGTCATTATGAATACCTAGTGATGCCGTTCGGCCTCTGCAATGCCCCTGCCGTCTTCCAAGAATTTATGAATGATATCTTCCGGGACATTCTGGGTATTTTCATCATCGTATACTTAGACGATATCCTCATTTTCTCCAAGAACCTGGAAGAGCACATTCGTCACACCAAACTGGTTCTCTCTCGGCTTCGTGCTAATAGCCTCTACGCGAAGATGGAGAAATGTCTCTTCCACCAATCTTCTACAGCCTTCCTTGGCTACATAATCTCCAATAAAGGTTTCACCATGGACCCTGAGAAATGGAAGTCTTTTCTGGATTGGCCGTTGCAGAACTCCCTAAAAGCCGTTCAGCGTTTCCTTGACTTTTCTAACTACTACCGAAAATTCATCCGTAATTTCTCCACTATCGCTCTACCCATTACTGCTCTGACCAAAAAAGGGGCTGATCCGACAGCATGGTCCTCTGAAGCCATCAAAGCCTTCGAGTTCCTCAAAAGAACTTTCGTCTCTGCCCCCATCCTTCGGCATCCGGATACATCCCTTCCTTTCACCCTGGAGGTAGACACTTCTGATGTGGGGGCTGGGGAAGTACTCTCACAAAGATCTTCTCCACAAGAAAGACTCTATCCATGTGGATTCTTTTCCAGGAAATTCTCTTCGGCCGAGAGAAATTATGATATCGGGAACCGTGTACTTTTGGCTATCAAATTTGTCCTGCAAGAATGGAGACATCTCCTCGAGGGTACCAAAGAGCCAGTAGCTATTCTCACCGATCACAAAAACTTACTATACATTGAGGGGGCTCGTCGTCTGGGATCCCTTCAAGCACGCTGGGCACTGTTTTTCTCTCATTTCAATTACACGATTTCATATATTCCAGGTACCAAGAATATCAAGGCCGATGCTCTTTCTCGCCAATTCTCTACGGAGGAAGGATCTAATGAATTGTCAGAGACGATTCTCCCCGCAAAGTATATTATTTCTGCCAATAATTTTGATATCCTGGATGAGCCCAGGCTCATATCCCTAGGAGATTAAAGGTGCCAGAAAGACGTCTGTACGCTGATCCACGTTTTCGCCCCAAGATCCTAGAGTGGGGACATTCTTCTAGATCTGCTGGTCATCCAGGCTTCAAGAGGACAGTGGATCTTATTAAACGGACCTTTTGGTGGCCTAAAATGAACAAATACATTTTTGATTTCACCAGAGCTTGTCCAGTCTGTGCCCAGAGCAAGTCCGCTCGACACAAAACTTCTGGTCTCCTCCTGCCTCTTCCTATTCCGGAACGGCCTTGGAAGCATATCTCCATGGACTTTATTGTGGAACTTCCAAATTCTAACGTGATGAATACAATCCTTGTGGTAGTGGACAGGTTTTCCAAGAACACACACTTTATACCCCTCAAGGGTCTCCCCAATTCAGCTACCTTGGCTGACATTTTTTCTAAAGAAATTTTTAGGCTACACGGCGTGCCACTTTCCATTGTTTCAGACAGAGGTACTCAATTCAGCTCTAAGTTTTGGCGAGCGTTCTCTCAGAGACTTGGCATTTCCCTCCTCTTCTCCTTGGGTTACCACCACCAGACCAATGGCCAGACGGAGAGAATGAATTAGACCTTGGAGCAGTATCTCAAATGCTTTGTATCAGAATCTCAAGACAATTGGGTGGACCTATTACCCTGGGCGGAGTTCGCTATTAATTCGCTGAAGAATGAGTCCACGCAAGAGTCACCTTTCTTCAATTACTATGGGTTCTATCCAGCAGCTTTCCACTCTCCTCCCTCCCCTCTGGTGTTCCTGCAGCAGATACTTACGTCTCCAATCTATAAAACTCTTGGAAAAAGATTCAAAGAGCCTTGCAAGGGTCCGTCCAAAAACAAAAGACGCAAGCAGATCGGCGACGTCAGGTGGGCCCAGAATACAAACCTGGAGACAGAGTTTGGCTATCTTCAAGAAATATCAAGCTCAAAACTCATTCCCAGAAGCTGGCTCCTAGATTCTTGGGTCCCTTCAAGGTCCTCGAACGGATCAACCCGGTAGTGTATCGACTTTCGCTTCCTCCCACCATGAAAATACCCTCTGTGTTTCACGTGTCCCTTCTGAAACCCTTTGTACAAAATGTACATTTTCCGGACCGTCCTCGGAGACCCAATCCCGTCGTAATACAAGGACAACAGGAATTCGAAGTCCATTCCATTGTTGATTCACGTTGGTCCAGGGGCAGACTTCAGTTCCTCGTTCATTGGAAGGGATATGGCCCGGAGGAACGTTCCTGGGTACCTTGTCATCATATTCATGCTCCAGCTCTTCTCAAACAATTTCGTCGGCAATTGCCTCACAAACCTTGGGAGGATCGTCCGGAGTCCGAACATCAAGGGGGGGGGGTGTACTGTAATGGATCGGGGGACACGCGCCTCTCAGCGGGTCCCCGTCACCTCAGGCTCCACGGCGGCTCTCTGCCCCGGTTCCCCGCTCCCTCGGTCTCTCACCTGTTCCTCCCCGATGCCGAGCCATTCCTTTCTTGGCGCACGCCGCACTCTCACGCACGCGACCGGGGCACGTGCACAGCAGCCTTACAGAGCGTGCGCGCACCCGATCATCTTACCAGCCCTCCCGCGCCGCTGGATCCGCCCCGCATCGGCTGCAGGCGATTACCATGGATCACATCCCTGTCTCCCTCCCATCTCACCTGGATCTATCCCTGCGATCACCCAGGCAGGCCTCCGCTCCACCCCTTGCTACTTTTAGTCCTCCTTCCTTTATAACCCCAGTCTGCCCTCTCCTTCCTTGCTCTGCATAGCTTCTCTGTGACTCCTGTGTGCATTGTCTATGCCAAGCTCTGTTCTCTGTTACAGCTCTTGTTCCTGTCCCTGCCCCTGTTTGGATACCTTTGGATTGATCTCGGCTCTGTTTGACTACGTGTACCTCGCTATCCCTGGACTCTGCTTTGGACCTCACTATGCTGCTTTCTCCTGCCCCTGACCCACGGCTCTTGGACATTTACCCTCCGACTTCTGGCACCACGGACTCAGCAAGTATATCATTAACCCTTTCTCACCAGGCCCGGCAACACATCTTACCACACTCCGGGCACGCCCTCACTGCTGTGGGTGCATGTTATACCCTTACCCACCTCAGAACTTGGGACTGGCCAGGTCTGCGGGCATACAGGTGTTACACTCCATGAATTAGAAGAGAAGAGACTATTGATAGAAGAAAAGTCAAGGAGGCAATTGGCACTGGCAGTAACCTAGAGAAGGCATATGCTGATTCTGCCCAGGATCAGAGTTGCATGGGTCAAGTTGGTGCAGCGCTGGAAGCGTCTCAGAAAGAAGTTCACAGCTTAGTACCGAGCTGGAACACTGTCGCCAGGAAGGCCACATTCTAAACACAGAGCTGTGTACAGTATGGGATGCCTATGAGATGGTGCTAAGGGACATAGAGTCAGTAAAGAAAGAGAACAAACATGAAGGAAGGGGTTATGAATCTGACTAGTCATGTCAGTGGAGAGACTGAGAAGCTTCACAAGCCCAAAAAGTAAAGAAACAATTGGCCAAGGAAACGTTAGGCATACAGGCAGCCCTGCTGAATGCAGAGAGAGTGCTGCAAGAAGAACGTGTCTCCCTGGAGCAGCACACACAAGCAGAGAATTTGATGCAGAATCAGCTGCAAGAACTGCATGCAAGTCTCCAGGATGCCAAAGAGAAACAGGTGAATGCTGAGGAGAAGCAGCGAGTTTTGTAGGAAGAAAGTATCCAGACTGCTAACGAAGTAAAAATGCTGCAGGAGCATTTGAATACAGAGTGTGTCCATAGAGAGCACCATGAGGAGCTTAAAGCCACACTAAGCATAACCAGTGTCTTGCTGGAGGAGGAGCTTAGAGGACACGTAACTATGTATGAGAGGGAGCATGAGGCTGTCCAAAAACTGAAACAAGAGCTAGAGGAGCATTGACACTGCTCCATTCCCAACAGTCAGTACACCCAAGAGAAAGAAACCTGGCAAAGGCAAGCTATTGGGACCCTAGTGAAGGAATTGACAGAGCTCCAAAATGTAATGAAGGATGTGTGGAAATAAGCTCAGAGCGAGAACAGTGACGTGATGAAGGCCCTGAGAAGAGAATTGCAGGATGCACTCAAACAGGGTTTTCTCACTGAGGAGTAGAACTTGCAGCAAAGTCAGCCAGCAGTGTTTGTCAATATGCCATTCCACTTAATAACATCAATATAGTTGCACCTAAGCGTAACATCAAATTTAATACCTTCATTAATTGCAATACAACCTATGTAATTTATATTTTGAATTGTGGTTGTGGCAAACACTACATAGGCCGCACTATAAGAAATCTAAAGATCAGAATTATGGAACATGTCAGGGCCATTAAAAAACATACTACTCTACACCCGGTCTCGAGACATTTTTCACAGTGCCCTATGGGAGGTATCCAGGGCTTCTCTTTCTCGGCCGTTGAGCATGTTTCACCCCCCCGTTAGGGGGGGGCGATAGGTTAAACATGCTCAACAGACGTGAGATGTTCTGGATATATAGCATGGATTCATTATTTCCTGCTGGAATCAATCAAGATTGGGAGCTCATTCATTTTTTGTAAAGTGGTTGTATTTTTGCATTTATTACAATATTTCATTTATTGAGCTTCTTTACTGCTTTGATTTTCTTTGTATTGATTTTCTTTTCCTTATTTGTCATATACCATCATTTCTCTATATTATTAAGTATTTATTAGTGTATTTATATGTTATTTTATATCTCATAGAGTTTTGCACAGTGTGGTTAAATATCTTTTCGTAATATCCATGTTCTTATCTTCATATTTGTTTATACATATATATATATATATATATATATATATATCTTCATACAACTATTTAGAATTAGTTATGATTTAGTTATACATGTGCATATCTCCATACAGTAGGAGTTTCTCTATAGGATAAACTTTATTTGTTATGTCTGCATAAAGTTGTTGTTTTAATCTTTTTTTATTTGTGTACTATTGGTCACCATGGTAACTAGAGGTTCCGTTTTTTATGTATTTTTTTTGTTTCACATTATTCTTGTTTAGTATCTTTTATTATTCTTTCTTTTTCTTGTTTTAACATATGATGTTTTGTTCCTTTAGATTATTCTATAGCCAACTGTATTGTGTATGTTTATGACTTCCTTGTTTTGCATTCGAATATGGAAGTATTTTTACCCTTTAGAGCTTCCATAGCTCCTCCACCATAGTCTCCTACCATCTGACGTCACAATGGTTTTGGCGCGAATTTACTTCCGTGTTCGAGTGGCTACATAAGGTGAGCACTTACAAACGGATAACACCCTTTGATTAAGCGCCCCTAAGGCGTGAAACGCGTTAGGGATACCTTTTTCTTTTTTGTTCTCCTTAGCTTAGGCTATCATGCATCTTTATTAAAGCATTTTTATATTTTTCTACTTTTTGCCTCCAGTCCCTCATTATTTCTTTTTTCTCCCATTTGTTGCTAGTACTATACAACCCTACAATGACCCTAAGGTACCTGCTCTCTGTCACTATGGACACAACTATTATCAACACATTTATATTTTGGATTTAGATTGAGCATACAAGTTGGGCAAAAGAAATTGTAATTTATTTCCTTGATAGACAGACACACGACAACCTTAGAATACATGTAATAAAACCCCTGACTGAACAGAGAATGGGATAGAATGTCCAGAAATAAAACAAAGACCCAGAATATTGTCTCTTTAACATGCAGTCCTGTTGCGAGGAGCGCACACTGTAAATTCAATATCTCCGTGAGAATGGCAAAGTTCGTACTGGTCCGTTGGGGTTCGTTAGATAACCCCCAGCACTCACAAAATCCTGAAGCAGAGTTCTGTCCGTGGTTCCGATGAAAATAACTTGTTGCATTCTGAATTAGTTGGTGCTGCTCTTATCCGCTATTAGAAGCGTGATGGAAGTCCGCTCACATTGTTGAATGAAAAATGAAAGACAACAGGGATAGCTTGGGCAGCATGTATATAGGGTTTGAGAGCTTATCTCCAACATGCCCACCCAATCCCCCTCATGGGTATTTTCTCATTCCCAATCCCCAATTTGCCCACAGTTTGCAGAGTGGGCACTTTAGGGATTTCCTGCTAACACAGCGCCTGTGCGACATTGGTACCTGGGCTGCTTAGCATATGTGTACTCCCCTTTCTACCTGGCATCTCCCTGGCTGGAGAGGGGACTCAGGGTGTGAGCTAGCCCAGATGGCTAACAAGATTTCCTATTTAGCAACCATCTTGGCTAATTCACATATTCTGACTCTGGGGATTTTATATGCATACCCTCTAGCAAGCAATTGACCAGGCATTGAAAGGTAGCCGGTGCATTCTTCATCCCAAATGGCATCACTAAGAATCCATAGAGGCCACTTGGGGTGATGAAAGACAACTTCTCCCTAGCCTCCTGGGTCAAGGGGATCTGCCAGTACCCTTTACTGAGATCCATGGTGGTCAGATACCTTGCCCCCGCGAGTTCATCCAACAACTCATCCATGTGGGGCATGGGGTAGGCATCTGAAACCGTCCCTGCATTGAGCTGCCGGTAGTCCACACAGAACTGGGTGGTCCCATCCTTCTTAGGTACTAGGACTACCGGACAAGCCCAAGGGCTCTGATATGGAACAAATACCCCTAGGGCCAGCATCTCCTCTACCTAAATTTCACAGAGGTTTAGGGGATGTTAGGTGAGGTAGTGACACATCCAGGGAAGGGACTGTCCATTGGAGGAGGCAGAGCCAGGCTTTATTCAAATAACATACAGTATTCAGGAGAATGTGAATTTTAGGAGCAGATAAGACCTGTAAATCCCCCACATGTATTATATTCCCATAAGTTTAATATGATTTATAAGTGTATATTCCTCTCTATACAGACAGTTCTGTCAATTTAAATAGGAGCTGGGTCTATGTCTGCATAGAGATCAGGTATCAAAAAAGAGAAGGGAAGTCAAGAGGTGTTGAAACAGTTTGGTGAGCGGTGAAGGGTGGAGTACTAGGTCCAGAAAAACAAAGGCTTCCCGCGAGGAAGACACTTTGTCTGCCAGACCTAGTGGAGCCTGCCCAGTGGTAGGCAATGGGCTGGCTGGGGGAAGCTGCTACTCGTAGACACAGTTCCCATTGGTCAGTTCATATTTCCCACTCTCCCGGCTTTTCGAGCCAGCTCAAAATGCTCCTTTCTCTGATATAGCCAGCCAGACGATCCCTCATTCTGATTGGCTGCTGGAGTTATGATCCGTTCTCTGATTGGTTGCCAGTCTCCTTTCCATGTTAAACATAGGACAGTGAGGTCTATGTAAGGAGACTGCCCGATCAGAGAACCAGACGATCTTGAGGCTTTGGTCAGTGAGGCACTGGTGGGATTTTCAAAGATACTCTGTTGTGAATAGCAGAGCAACCGGCTTTGTTTTTAGCCGGAGAAGCCTGACAGTTTTAATGTTGTGGCCACGTTTTGAGCAGAGAACGAAGCGGGGAAAGCACTCCAGCTCTCCTGAAAAGAGTGCTGCATTTTCCTGGACTTGAGTAGGACAGGCTAAGCCTTTCCGAAGCGGGCGCCCTGCACCTAGTCAAGGCTAGATATTCACACCAGAGACCCAGTTAAGTGTGATTTACCTGTATTTTGTTTATAATTTGTATGTCTGCGGGTTTCACCTGAATAAACCTCATTTTATTCCACTACCATTTTCTGCCTAGTGAATATAAAATATGGCTGTTCAGTGTGTAATAGCCTTAATACAGGTGATGTGTTTTATCATCCTAGGAATGGGGATAAATACAAAATTAACAGCAGAATCACATGTACTTCAATAAATGTGGTGTACACTATAAAATGCCCATGCAGACTTTTATATGTAGGTAAGACAAACAGGATGTTAAAAACAAGATTTATTGAACATCAGAGTAAAATCAATGGGACAAAGGAAGAAACTGCACTTATAACACACTGTGGCAACGATAAGCACACAATATCATCATTAAAGCTTATGGGAATTGATCAAATTCTACCCACATCTACAGGTATTGATAAAGATAAGGCATTAATGCAGAAGAAGCATACTGGATGTTTACATTGGACACAGTGTTTCCTAAGGGACTGAATGATTATCACTTAATTGTTTTCTGGAAAGTAGATGACACATCATGTATTATTATGCTTTATTGTAGATTTTCTACTTTTCTGCTGCTGCTGCTGCTGCTGCTGCTGCTGCTGCTGCTGCTGCTGCTGCTGCTGTTGTTGCTGCTGCTGCTGCTGGCCTTCTCCACATCCCTTGTTGCTTCTTTTTTTCTGATTAGGTTGGTATGATTAACATACTTGCATCTGTCCTTCTATTTTAATTATATTTTTTAAATCACCTGGGTGTTAGGAGCACTTGTATTAGTACTTTCACTGACATTAGTCTCTCTGTTTCATGATATGGATCTCTTGTGACCAGCATGATTTGACATCAACACTCTAAACATCCCCCTGCATCTATGTCTGAGTAAGGATGCACTGATCAAGCACTGAAATGCCAGAAGTATATGTGCGCATGCGCAAAGAGGATTACATCCACTCAATAAGGAGTCTAAGCCTATGAGGGGAGATTTGGACACACAGCCGATGACGGAGGCTAGTATGAGCGGGACAGAATGGCTTTGATGGACGTCAGTGACGACCAATCGGAGGATGGCCCAGATAGTGATGCAACTCTCGCGGGAGTTGAGGGCCAACCCCGAGAGAAGGAGGAACGGCCAATAGGAGCTGCTATACTACCAGGGCTGACGTCGCAGGGAACCAAAGTCCGCGAGAGCTGGGGACCCACACAGAGGGTTGAAGTAGTATGATGATGTCACAAGGATCAGACGCATGCACACATTGGATGGCAGAAATGACATTGAGAAGTTTGATTGAACATGTGAAAGGACTTGGGGGGTGATTATTTGCCTATATATAGTTGTCACTTTGTATGTCTTATATACCAGTCACTTGAAAAAGACCTGAGAGAAGGTCGAAACGTTGTGCTTACAGTAGTTATAATAAATCTTCAAAATCGTAGAGCCTTGGATCTTCCATTCTATAGTGTAGTCTAGGATTTTTTCACAGATTTCCCTGACCCAGATGCACTGGTGGTAATCGCAAGAATATTTTTGTATATGATATATTAGGTGTGCAAAACTGCTATTTTTCTGTTTGAACCATACTGTCCCCATTATGGTATTCATTGATATGTCTTGCCACCAGTGTGTCAATTTTGTTTCTAATAGTGCCTAGATGTTCTAAGACCCAGTATATAAATGGACGTCATCTTTGCAGATGTATTTTTTACTGCTAATACACTCCATCATGTAGATAACACATGCTGTCTTGCAATTTATAAATTGTCTTATGTCAAAGGTGCGTGTGTCATTTCAATTTTTGAAAACCTTGGTTGTTTTTATTACAGTAGAAGCTTTGCGATTACGATAGCTGAAAGAGTCCCTAGGTTTCATTGGGAGCTACTGTATGTAGTGATTTTCTAATTCCCAAAGTGGCTATGGATCAAGCAGTCACGCAGGTTCCTTGACCTGCGGCTTGTCATTTCCGGATATGTTTTTAGGACCTCTCTGAGATCGTCATCAGCCTGGAGGTTTTGCCAATGCTTTTCAAAGATGGACCTGGCCAGACCCCACTTTTCAATAAAGGTCCCTATGGAAATGATTGTTTTTTGTTGTTCCAAGATGGTCTTAACTCTCAATAGGTCCATTTTAAGAGTGTTTCAGACCCTTTTATAGGCTCTATTGATCATGCTCCTGCTGTATCCATGTTTATGGAATCTTTCTTTCATTAGGGTAGATTTCCTTTCAAATTAAATATTTGTGTGCAGTTTTGCTTTAATCGCAGAAACTGCCCTACTGGGATACCCTGAATGAGGATCTGTGGGTGGTGGCCCTCCTTTGCAACCTTCTTATCTGCCTCACTCCTGAAAACTAATTGGAGGCCTGGTGTCCTCTTAAAAAAGCAGGTACCCCTGAGTTCTTGTTCTCATATGATGTTTATTTTGTTTGGGGGCCTGCTCATCATCAATATCAGAGGTCTCTAACTGAGTTGAAGACTCCTGTAAATCAGTTCGCTGTGTTTTAGTTTTCAGATGGTATTGTATTGTATGTCTTTATTTATATAGCGCCATTAATGTACATAGCGCTTCACAGTAGTAATACATGGGGTAATCAAATAAATAACAGATAATATAAATAACAGATCATGGGATTAAGTGCTTTAAACATAAAAGTAAAATTTCGGAAGAGGAGTCCCTTCCCCGAGGAGCTTACAGTCTAATTGGTAGGTAGAACGTACAGAGACAGTAGGAGGGAGTTCTGGTAAGTGCGTCTGCAGGGGGCCAAGCTTTATGTATCGTGTTCAGAATATCCACAGTGCTATTCATATGCTTCTTTAAGCAAGTGTGTCTTAAGGTGGGTCTTAAAGGTGGATAGAGAGCGTGCTAGTCGGGTACTGAGGGGAAGGGCATTCCAGAGGTGTGGGGCAGAAAGTGAGAAAGGTTTAAGGCGGGAGAGGGCTTTAGATACAAAGGGGGTAGAAAGAAGACATCCTTGAGAAGAACGCAAGAGTCTGGATGGTGCATAACGAGAAATTAGGGATGAGATGTAAGGAGGGGCAGAAGAGTGTAAAGCTTTAAAAGTGAGGAGAAGAATGGAATGTGAGATGCGGGATTTGATCGGAAGCCAGGAGAGGGTTTTCATGAGGGGAGATGCTGAGACAGATCTAGGAAAGAGTAGAGTGATTCTGGCAGCAGCGTTTAGGATAGATTGTAGGGGAGACAGGTGAGAGGCAGGAAGGCCGGACAGCAGGAGGTTACAGTAATCAAGACTGGAGAGAATGAGGGCCTGAGTCAGAGTTTTAGCAGTGGAGCAACAGAGGAAAGGGCGTATCTTTGTTATATTGCGGAGGAAAAAGCGACAAGTTTTAGAAATGTTTTGAATGTGAGGGGCGAATGTGAGAGCGGAGTCGAGTGTGACCCCTAGGCAGCGTGCTTGGGCTACTGGGTGAATTATTGTAGTTCCAACAGTAATGTGGAAGGAGGTAGTAGGGCCAGGTTTGGGAGGAAGTATGAGGAGCTCTGTTTTAGCCATGTTGAGTTTAAGGCGACGGAGGGCCATCCAGGATGATATAGCAGAGAGACATTCAGAAACTTTGGTTTGTACAGCAGGTGTAAGGACAGGTGTTGAAAAGTATATTTGTGTGTCGTCGGCATAGAGGTGATATTTAAACCCAAAAGATGTTATTAGGTCACCTAGAGAGAGTGTGTACAGAGAAAAGAGAAGAGGTCCCAGGACAGAGCCCTGGGGTACCCCCACAGAGAGATCAATAGAGGAGGAGGAGGAGGTGTTAGCAGAAGAGACAATGAAAGTACGATGGGAGAGGTAGGATGAGATCCAGGATAGAGCTTTGTTCCGAATACCTAGAGTATGGAGAATGTGGAGGAGAAGAGGGTGGTCCACTGTGTCAAATGCTGCAGAGAGGTCGAGTAATATGAGCAGAGTGTAATGACCTCTGTCTTTGGCAGCATGGAGGTCGTCAGTTATTTTAGTGAGGGCTGTTTCAGTGGAGTGAGCAGAGCGGAAGCCAGATTGTAGAGGGTCTAGGAGAGAATAGGTGTTGAGAAAATGGAGCAAGCGAGAGAATACAAGACGTTCAAGGAGTTTAGAGGCAAAAGGCAGGAGGGAGACAGGTCGATAGTTAGAAAGACAGGTAGGGTCAAGCTTGTTGTTCTTGAGTAATGGTATGACTGTTGCATGTTTGAAGGAGGATGGAAAGGTTCCAGAGCAGAGGGAGGAGTTAAAAATGTGTGTGAGCGTAGGGATTATAGTAGGAGCTAGAGGTTTTAGGAGATGGGAGGGAATGGGGTCAAGAGGGCAAGTAGTAGAGGGAGAGGAGGCGATCAACAGCGACACATCCTCCTCTGAGACAGTGGAAAAAGAGTCAAGGAAGGCAGGAGGAGAGTTAGGAAGAGATGGGAGGAAGAAACAGAGGGGATGTTCTGCCGTATGGATTCCACCTTTTCCTTAAAATAGTCAGCAAAGTCCTGAGCGGAGATGGAGGAAGGAGAGGCAGCTGAGGGTGGTTTGAGTAGAGTATCAAAGACAGAGACCAGTCGGCGTGGGTTAGACTTGTGCATGTTGATTAGTGCAGAAAAATAGGCTTGTTTAGCTTGCGAGAGGGCCGAGTTGAAACAGGATAGCATAAATTTGTAGTGAAGGAAGTCTGCGAGAGTGTGAGACTTTCTCCAGAGGCGTTCAGAGGAACGAGTGGAGGAACGCAGCATGCGCGTGTGGGAATTTAGCCAGGGTCTAGGGTTAGAAGGGCGAGTGCGGCAGAGAGAAAGCGGGGCATGTAGATCAAGAAACGAGGACAAGGCAGAGTTGTAGTTCCTGACCAGGTTGTCAGGGTCCCTTCCAAAATAGGGACAAGAAACTAGCAGATGAGATAGATATGATAGAAAGAAATCTAATAGAATCAAAAAACAAAAAATATAGGAGAGATGAGGAGGACTATCTAATCGGCTCAAACCCAAGATGGCAGAAAATCACACCAATCACACCCAGCACTCCAAGGGAGCGCAAGAGAACATTCGAGTATAAGAGTAGAGACACTAACACAGATAATGGTCCCAGTACTTCGAACTATAAAACAAACACAGATCACTCGAAATCTAACATGAAAAACGGGAGTAATAAGAATGTAAAATTTAGGCACGATGAGAAACAAGCCCCCTCCAGGGAATGGATACCAAGGGAACATGAACACCACAGAGAGACAAATACATACCACAATAGAGATACCAAGCGATCTGACACACATAGAAGAGATGAAGAGAGAAAACAATACAGACAGGGACACCAATACGACGACCAATGGAAACACAAATCATACACCACTAAACACAGCGACTATCATGACTACCACCACAGGGCTAGATCACCCCTAGACAACCACAGAGCAAGATCTCCAATAGAACAGAGGGAAAACAGATATGAAAGGGAACGCAGTCCAAGGAGAGAACCAAGGTCACCACCCACACACTCAAGACATTCGGGGCCTTTTTTAGAGAACGCCCCAGGGAGGAAAGCCCCCCCCCTAACAACACAGAACAGATATCTACTTCTAGAAGGACAGAGAGAACAAGACTCCCCAAACACAAGGGCCAGAAAAAGACCACACGAGGAAAACGGGGAGGAAGAAACCAGCAGAAAAAGACCAGCAACACAATAGAGAATAGCAACATATTCAACTTAAGCAAAAAGAGTCTGAATGCCGAGGAGTGTAGCCTTATTAAAAAAGGCCTCAACTTTGCACCAGCGGCTGCAGCAAGCGGTTTCAACCTATACATAGACGCACACAAATTTATACGACAACTCACACTGAAAAAATTCTTCCTATCCAAGGATGCCCAAAGTAGGGAAATCACGAACAACAGCACACCGTCAACAATAGAACAAGACACTTTCAAACATACATCCCTAAAAGAGAAATCTAAATTCTATCCAAGTTGGGCTAAAAGCCATAACATAGAGACGTTCCACCAAAAAATACAGGAAGACTTCGATAAACTAACACAAGACAATAGAAGTAAAATTAAACACAACCTAACCCTCAAAGAGAAGACTGCGCTAAAACAACTAGAAGACGACAAGTCAATAACCATCAAACAAGCGGACAAAGGGGGGGGAGTAGTCATTATGGATACCACAAACTACAGAAAAGAAGCAGACAGGATCCTCTCAGATGCTACAACATATGAGAATCTAAAAATAAATCCCCACAAAAACTTCTGCACAGAGTACCTAAACCACATAGATAAAGGCAAAGCAATAGTGGTCATAAATTCAAAAGAATACGAATATTTGAATGTCAAATTCCCCGTGATGCCCATTTTCTACTTCCTTCCCAAAAAACACAAAAGCCTAACAGCGCCACCAGGTAGACCAATCATCTCGGGTATAGGCTCTCTAACTTCAAGACTATCAGAATACATAGACATTTCCCTACAACCCTATGTCGTGGAGATGAAATCGTATCTTAGAGACACAACACAAACAATCAATCTGATAGAACAAACAACATGGAGCCCAGATTTTACACTATGCACATGCGATGTGACATCCCTATACACATCCATCAATCACGAGGACGGCATTTCAGCCATAGATAGGACACTCAGCAATGACCCAAACATGCATATAGAACAAAAAACTTTTATTTTAGAAAGTATTAACTTTATTTTAAAACACAACCTTTTTAACTTCGATGGGAAGCATTTCCTACAAAAATGTGGCACAGCAATGGGTACAAAATTTGCACCCAGCTATGCCAATCTTTTCATGGACATCTGGGAACAGGACAAAATTTGGTCCCCACATGAATTCAGCACTGATCTAGCGCTATGGCGAAGATATATTGATGATATCTTCTTCATCTGGAAAGGAAGCGGGGTAGATCTCAAACGCTTTCTGGAATACATCAACAACAATGAGATTAATCTAAAATTTACAGCATGCACAAACCAAGTCTCAGTAGACTTCTTGGATCTTACTATCTATGTAGAGAATAACACACTCAAAACCAAAACATTCTTCAAGAAGGTAGATTGCAATAATTACCTACTGCGAACAAGCTGCCACCACAGAAAGTGGCTATCCAATATACCCCCAGGACAATTCCGCCGAATCAGGCGGAATTGCAGCGATAGTAACGTCTTTAGAGAACAAGCAGATATTCTAAAAGGTAGGTTTGTTAATAAAGGATACAATAAAAACACATTAGAAGAATCCATTAATAAAACAGGCCTCCTACACAGAACAGACATTCTTAAAACATCACAAAAGCAACAAAGAGACGATTTTAATGCCCCATTTTTAACTCAGTATAGCCAGGATTCAGGTAAAATACAACAAATCCTAAATAAACACTGGCACCTTCTACTAGGGGATGACACTCTTAAAGATTACCTCCCAGAAAGACCCAGGGTCATTTTTAAAAGAGCTGACAATATAAAAACCAAACTAGCACCCAGTCTCTTCAGAACAGACAATACCAAAAAGGAACAAAGTTGGCTATCTACAGCAAAAGGTTTTTTCAAGTGCAGCACCTGCAAAGCTTGCAAACAGGGCTCCAGTGACAAAATCAACTTCTCATCACAAGTCACAGGTGAACAATTCAAAACTGCACAGTTCATCAATTGCAAGAGCGATTACGTAGTTTATCTACTAAACTGCCCCTGTGGACTACAGTATGTCGGCCGTACCAGCAGACCATTAAAGGCTCGTATACTAGAGCATATTGGGAACATCCGACGACAGCTAATGACACACAGCGTGTCCAAGCATTTCTCACTCCAGCACCAGGGAGATCCCTCCGGCCTCACCTATAGAGCCATAGAACAGATCCCCCCCCTCTGGCGAGGGGGTGATAGACTAACCAAACTAGCCAAAAAGGAAACTTTATGGATCTACAAATTAAAGACGCTAGCACCCCTAGGACTTAATATAGATATAGACATTGGGGCTTTTCTAGAATAAATTCATTTTATTCCATTTCATTTTTATTTCATTCTACCTTATGGTACTTGTATTGTATTTTAATTGAGGTCCACCTTATCATGATATACTAATTTTGTTTTCTTCTCCTCCTTCTGCTTTTTCTTCTTTCCCTTTTTCTTCTTTCCCTTTCTCTTTTTCTCCTCATCTTTCTCCTTTTTCTCCCCCTCTCTCTCTCGTTCGGTTCTCTTCTCCTCTTCTCTCTCCCCTCCTTTTCCTTATCCCACCCACTTCATTCCCTTTTTCCTCTCCCCCTCCCTTGTACCAGTGCCGCCGCAACTTTGAGGATCCATCATTGCTTGTATTTATCTCATTGTACCAACAAGAATACATAGAATGTCTGCCTATGTTTAGCTTAACACACTAAACACACAGCAACAGAGCGAATAAGTACTGTGACCCTGGAATCGAATCCCCGATGCACCACATACAACCACACATGCAAAATTCAAAAGTCTAAGAATACCTTAAATGCAAAACTATACACCATAAAGATATCACTATATTTCAAGAAAAATTTCCAAACAAACTACAAGGGGGAACCAAAACTTTTAAAACTATCTTTTAAAACTATCCTTTATCATCTGGGCAATTCAGCACATTTTTAATTCAGAGCCTTAATGAAGACACATGTGATGCGACCAAATTACCCCACATGGACTTTTCCTAGCTAGTTATCTTATTAAGTATTCTACTAGCTATTTTTATTGGAATATTTCAATCAGGGAAATTTTTTCCACTGTTTTTTACAACTTAGCCCCCTTTTTTCTTACTACATAGTCTTTTATAACCATATAACCATTTTTTTACTATCCACACACCAGCTATAGGGCTGCGTACATAATAGAGCCATACATACAATCTTTGGGATTCACTTAAAAGGTTGTAATAAAACACAATTCTGTAACTGCACTCATTTTAAGCTAATTGTTTAAAGATGTGTTTGCATTATCCTAATTACTGAACTGCCTAAACAATATGTGAGATAATCAGGATCCAAGTAATCTACTATGCAGAATTGATGACATGTGTGCATAATTAATTGTTGAACATATTATTACCACTGTATAAATCATGCATCCGCATTTTTTTCATTTTTTTCATTTTTTTCACTTTTTAATCATTCTTTATAGTCAATGTACAATATGTATAATACCCACTATTAAATAAAGGGTGTTTTCATCGTGTAACTCCTTGAAACACTAATTGATTGCAATCAACCAATTAACTAGGTTTCAAGCCTATAAGAAGGGAAGACACAGGGCATCCGGCAGGAACCTGACGAAGCATCACTGTGAAACACGTAGTTCCCTGCCGGAGCCCATTGCCTGAAGGACCCAGCCAGCCTGCTGACATCCGGTAAGCCCTCCTCTTCCGGTCCCGCCATCGGACGCGAGCACGGGAGGTATACTGGTCGGAGGAGTGTGAACGGACGATCGGGCTGAAGCTGGGCTGCTGCCCAAGCTGTATTGTAAGTGTTATTTCTGTTTGCTGTTTTTTGCACTTAATAAATTCCATTTTTACTTACTCACCGTGTCTGGCCCCTTTTTATTCCAAATTGGGCACCCGGGGGATAAGTCACTTACATACTGCCTCCATTGGGAGGGGGAGGAAGCTATATTGCTTCTGGCAGCACTTATATAAAGTAAGACTGCCCATTATACTCTGCTAATCAGCACTACCACCCCTGTCAGACAGCAGGATATACAGAAACCTGCTAATCACCCGCTCTTACCCCCCCCTTTTTATATATCACCATCCCCACCATAGATCAGTCCTAAAATAACAGATCCCCATTTTTTAAACTTATGAAAAGTTTTTATTCTAGCTATCCATTCAAGCATTTTATTTAAACCTCATTTTATTAAATATTTTAGGTAACAACATTTTATTACTGCATATGTACTGTTTGCCTATCTAAACACTAATCACGTGTTCCTTATCCTCTCATTTCATCCTGTGAGCAAAATCCCGTGCGCTGACCAACCCACCATCTCCACTGTCAGGGTCTGTAGCAGAGCTGAGAGAGGAGAGGGTGGAGCTTAAAGTGGACTCAAAATCAGGTAAGTGAATAGAGCGCAGGTTTCTGCAGAACCGGGGGGTAGATGGAGGTGGCGAAGGGGAGAAGCGAGATAGAGAGAATGAGATGAGGTGATGGTCAGAGAGAGGAAAAGGGGAAATGGAGAAATCAGAGAGAGAAAAGTTTTTAGTGAAAACCAGGTCTAAGAAGTGGCCATCCTTGTGGGTGCTGGCTGCAGTCCACTGTTGAAGGCCAAAAGAAGAGGTTAGAGAAAGAAAGCGGGAAGCCCAAGGGAGAGAGGGGTCATCAATGTGGCAATTGAAGTCCCCAAGGAGAAGAACAGGGGAGTCTGAGGAGAGAAAGAAAGAGAGCCAGGATTCAAAGTGAGAGAGAAAGGCAGAAGGGGAATGAGTATAGGTAGGTGGGCGATAGATGACCGCCACATGGACCGGGAGTGGAGAGAAGATCTGGACAGTGTGAGCCTCAAAGGAGGGAAAAGCAAGAGAGGGGGGAATAGGAAGGGTTCGGTAACAGCAGAGAGAGGAGAGCAGGAGCCCCACGCCTCCACCCCTGCCATCAGGGCGCGGAGTGTGGGAGAAGGAAAGGCCACCGTAGGAGAGGGCAGCTTCCAGAGCAGAGTCAGACTGAGTGAGCCAGGTCTCAGTTATAGCAAAGAGAAGCAGGGAGTGAGAGAGAAAGGAGTCATGTACAGAGAGGAACTTGTTAGAAAGGGAGCGAGCATTCCAAAGAGCACAGGAGAAAGGGAGAGAGGAGGGAGGGTGGCAGGGGATGGGTATGAGGTTGGAGGGGTTAACACCAGAAGGAGTAGAGATTGCATTTGGCAGGCGAGGACGAGAGCAAGTAGAAATAAGGCAGGGACCAGGATTGGGAGAGATATCCCCAGAAGCAAGGAGGAGAAGCATGGAAAGAAAGAGAATGTGTGAGGATGATTTGTAAGGGTGTGTTTTAGTGCAGGGGATATAGCTGTATGGTGTCAGAGGATGCAGGTAAGAAAGGAGTTCATGTGAGCTGAGAAGTGGGGAAGGAAGGAGAGATGGAGATATATGATATATGGTAATTATAGATACGCCCTTCTTTGAAGCCTTTAACGTTTGCAGTGCTTTCTCTCCTAAAGATTTCATGTGAACATATCAATGTTCTTTTTAAGTCTATATTCTAGATCTTTGAATTCTGTATGTGAACTTCATTTTTCATTTATTGAGAATTTACCAGTCTAAGAAATAGGCTTACATTTCTGAAATGTAGTTTTGCTAATCTCTAATAGGAAAATTGTTTATAAACAGTATGTTAAAAGACCTACAGTAGCTAATATATCTACAAAATTGTAGTTCTTATATGTAGTATACATTCTTTCCAGATACATTTACTGTATCAAACATTTTACCATACCATAAATCTCAAGTATTTGAAAACAAAATCCACAATAAAGTGAAATGACATCAACTGCATTATATTCTGACTTTGAAATCAAGTTCAAAGCTGCTTTTCTATTTGAAGTGACTTCAAAGTTAACAGGATATGCACTACCTATGTAGATTGAAGCTTTTCTTTAGTTGCATTCGCAATGATAAATTGTATGTGACATTATAATAAAAAAAAAGTCAAACAATATGGGAATTAGACATTGTGACTAAACATTTTGGTCATGTACAGTTTTAAATACCTTTCACTGGACCCGCAAAAATACTAACACGTACAATTATAAATGTGTTTTTCAGTTCATTTATGTATAGGGTATATAATATTTGAAACTCCTGCTTCACCCAATAATTCAATCTCTAAACAGCAAGTACAGTACTTGATGCACATCTGTTGTTCTTTTTACTAAAAAAAGAATACGATTATATATTGTGCTCACCATAACTTAACTAAGTGTGGTGAAACCTATCCTAAGCTTCATTTTGCAAAGCCAGTATAACCAACCACACACTGATGATGCCCATTAAGGTCGAAACGGCTGTCTGTGGGTAGGTTTACTGGCTATGCATCTTAACCCAAGCTGTGCTCAAGAGCTGTGCAATGCAGCAGGCATAAGTTTATATGGGACCATGTGATATGGTTTTGAATCAAAAGGTGGCACTGTGTGCTCATTTGCATGTCATTTCCCAGAATCCCTTGCTGCAGTGGAAGCAGTGTATGCAGGGTGATAATGGTGAAAGGCTGGGTTATATGTCATGTGTTGTTGTTCATCTGAGGTTATATTTACCTAATTTTAAGACCTGCTAAGGAACAGATGATTGTTATTATGTCCTGTTATGTAAAACCATAGAATTGAGAAAGTCGCCGTCTGGTGACGAAACGCGTCAGGGAACGTCATCGCATCGTTGCATCACAACGACTTCACGCATGCGCACGAGGAGGCCGCTTTGAGCGCGAGTCAATATTGCGCCCATTGAAGTGTTGGAGGCAATCTCTGGGACTTATACAGATGAATTTTTCCTGTGATGACATCTCCGGTTTCCTGGTAGCAGCCCTACAGCCCTGAGGGAGCTTCGATCTGTGGACTCCTGTTGCAGAAAAACCGGATGGTGGTGAATTATTCACAAAATGCCTGATTTTTTTTTACTCTTGTGAGTGTATTTCTTCCCACCCCTCCCCCCTCCCTTCCTTTTTACCATTAAATGTACAATATTACGCTATGGGGTGTGCGCTCTCCTCTTTTTTTCTTTTAGATTTCCTTTGGATGTTTTTCATCCATTTTGAGAGCAGCCAGAGACCCCCATATCAGCACCAATTGTCTACTATTTATGGACTGATCTAAAAGGACTGGTTGACTTTTTTCTTTTTCTTTTTCTCATGCACATTTTTCTCACATTAGTGCACATACTTATATAGTTTTTGTGGAATTTACTGTGTTGAATGTTTATATATTACTTTATTATTGCACATTATTTAAAATGTATATATTTTTATATGAATTTACACATGGTATAGCTTCACTTTTAGATACTTTATTCACTATTATTGTTTATATTTACCAATACTTTGGCGCTACTTATTTGTTTTTCATATATATATATATATATATATATATATTTTTTATTATTATCTTGAAGAATGAGCACTGATATTCATTAATTTTACTTTTATAATTATATGAATTAATGAATATCAGTGCTCATTCTTCAAAATAATAATAATAATAATAAAAAAAAAATATATATATATATATATATATATATATATATATATATATATATATGAAAAACAAATAAAGTAGCGCCAAAGTATTGGTAAATATAAACTCTAATAGTGACTAAAGTATCTAAAAGTGAAGCTATACCATGTGTAAATGCATATTAAAATTTATAAATTTTAAATAATGTGCAATAATAAAGTAATATATAAACATACAACACAGTAAATTCCACAAAAACTATATAAGTATGTGCACTAATGTGAGAAAAATGTGCATGAGACAAAGAAAAAGAAAAAAGTCCAACCAGTCCTTTTAGATCAGTCCATAAATATTAGACAATTGGTGCTGATAAGGGGGTCTCCGGCTGCTCTCAAAATGGATGAACCACATCCAAAGGAAATCTAAAAGAAAAAAAGAGGAGAGAGCGCATGCCCCATAGCGTAATATTGTACATTTAATGGTAAAAAGGAAGGGAGGGGGAGGGAAAGAAATACACTCACAAGAGTAAAAACAAATCAGGCAATTTGTGAATAATTCATATTTCATATATATATATATATACACAAACGCAGAAACATATAGTAGCGCTAGTACAGTAGGTGATAAAAGTTAGATGTGCAAAATATTGTGAATAAACTGAATATATTATTTAATATAAAATAATAATATACTAATGTGAGTGATAAATACAATACTTGTGTTTTATATAATCAGTGACAGTTGTGTGGATGGTGAATAAGTAACAGCATAGGAACAGTCTATATGGAAGAGGCAAGCTTCTAAGTGGTCAAGCCTGACCACAGTGAAATAAACATAAACAAAACAAAAAGAAGCGCCAATTCCGTATGATGATATATAATGGTAGGAATTTATTAAATAACCAGAGCAGTCAAATATTGGTGATATTGGTGTGATTAAAAAGCAATTAAAAAACAAGTATTAAAAGTGTGCAGCAATGTGTAAGTGACATGCAGAGGATGTGATGCAGCGGGGTGACCATGAAATGGTAAGGAAAAAAATGAACAATGGTGCTGGTGATGGATATTAGCAGTAAATGTAGCTGCTGACAGCCCAATGGATTGAAATAGTCACCAGTAAGAGAATGTTCTTTCTCAATGAAAATCCAGTGTACTCTTCTCAGACCTGAACGGTCTGGTTCCAAATGGGGCAATAACGTTTCCAAATAACGTTTCCAAATGATGATAATTCCAACCACCTCCTTTGGCAAACAGAGGTGAACTGGGTGCCGGAACCTCGTGTAGAGGCAAACACTTCCTGTTTGTCAGACCTCGCTGTGGCGCCGAATGGAATTTTGCAACAGGCGCCTCTATCTCCAGATACAGAGCGGTAATCCGTTCTTGGAGCTCCTCGCCGAATGTAACCACGTCACCATGTAGCTGCGTCACTGCGTGTCTACATATCAATGTGCAACGCGTTTCGTCACTAACAAGTGACTTTCATGGTCACCTCGCTGCATTACATCCTCTGCATGTCACTTACACATTGCTGCACACTGTTAATACTTGTTTTTTAATTGCTTTTTAATCACACCAATTTCACATTGGTCTATTTGACTGCTCTGGTTATTTAATAAATTCCTACCATTATATATCATCATACGGAATTGGCGCTTCTTTTTGTTTTGCTTTGTCTATAGATATATCTATATCTATAGATATATCTATATCTATATTTATAGATATAGATATAGATAGATATTTACACAAACAGACAGAAACCGCATACACATCAAATAATAACTAGGGTATTTATAAGACCATAATCTAATCTCTATAATAGAGAGAAACATGTTGGTGCTCTGAGACAGGGATAAATAGAATACAGAAAAGACACAAGAAGTCTCAAAAATGAGCACTCAAAAAATCCCCCCAAAAATGATATTTTAATGTCCTCAATTGTAACAAACTAAAACATGATAAAACCACAAATCAGAACCCTGAAATAGACAAAGTGACAACATATAACATATGGCCAATACAAAAAGTGTAAACCTATACACAAATATCAGGCTAATACAAGAAGAGTGTTAGGTGAGATCCCAGGGAAACTAGTTCCCTGGATCAGCAAGACCGACCGGTCACAAAATAAACCAAAAAGACCTAAGGGACACACTAATGAATGTACTGATGTCATAAACATGTAAACCACACTCACTGCAAGATGGAAAACGTTAAGGTAAAGCTAACCCACCGTAGTGGGAAGTGTGCAGAAATCTAGGAAAACTGTGTAGAGATAGATAAATTTGTTTAAAAAAATAACAATTTTTTTTTTCTAAGTGTAAAAAAGAAAATCCTAACATAAAAATGAACAAATGTCCAGTTGCATCCAGGATGGTATGAAATCTTAAATAAACAAATAGCATATAAAGTCCTTCAATTGTAGCATAGGGAATAAAGAAAAAATATTTTGTATACTCATCCCCCCTTGAGTTACAGAGTGCGGTAGTATAACTCAAAGATGCCAGACAGAATTTTCCACCAGATATCAGAATCCGTATTATTGTGAGTCCCAGAGTCAGCATGGGAATATGTATCACAGATTAGAGTCTCAGGGTCATTGCAGCAGCTCCCACTCTACATGTGTTTCACCTTGCGGCTTCTTGACGGAGTGTGGAGACTGCAGGAGTAGACTCACTATTTAAAAGAAAGTTAGGAATTGGAGACAGCTGTCCCCAGCATGAAATCACTCGCTATTGGCTGGTAAAGTCAGAGGAGGAAGGAGGCGTGCATCTCTGCCCAGCTGTCTGCTATTTATGCAGATCTGCAGCCCCAACGGTATCCATAGACACATCTTTGTATCTCCTGGAAGCACATTTAACCCCGCAGGGCCATCCAATCAAGAGAGTTACTCTTCGATTCATAGCGACATGGAGAGGCTATTCAGTGCCCCAGATCATCTGCCAAAACCACTCGCTTTCAGTTTGCAGAAGTCAGCATTAACCCATGCCGCAATGCTCAGGAATGTAGATCGAATCCTGAGGTTGTCATTCTGGAGGTGCAGTCTAATCAGATCTTTATGGCAGGATACCCCACTGATGATATAGTGGACAGTATGTACATAAATCATTTCCTCCGATAAAAGAGAAGAAAATGAAAATGAATATATTTTTAGAAAAAATGTACAGAAAATAAAAAGCCTTTCATACACATGAAAAAAACTCAAAAGGCAAATGATAAATAAGCTTCTTTCCTTATTCATAACAGGCTAAAGATGCCTGGGAACCACAAGATTACATGGGTATAGAAAGTCAGAATCACAAGTCAAACTGAAAAACCCAAAATAAATATCACAGAAAGATAGCGAAACCCAGGTAGTCGTTCAGCCCCTTAGGTATCATAGTTCCGAGCTGAACGATCCACCTAGTCTCTCACTGCAATAAGGCCCTTTCCAAGTCCCCTCCTCTGATACCCAAAGATACCTTATCAATTGAAAAGGCTAACAAAAGATTAGGGTTGGACTCATGTTTGAGTAAAAAATGACGAGCCACAGTGGTGATCTTTTTAAATGCTTCGATATCTTTCTGTGCATTCCGTATGTTCCTGCCATGTTCTAGCACCCTGAACCTTACCTCTCTTGTAGTCATTCCTACATAAATTAAGTTACAGGGACAAGTGAGGTAATATATCACTCCTTTGCTTTTGCAATTCATAAATTAATTGAAATTATATCTGCAAGTCCCTGAACTATCAAGAAATGTGTCGGTTTGGCTCATGTACTGGCAGGCTGAACAATTATTGCACTTAAAAAATCCCTTTTTAGCAAAAGATGTCATAAAATGTGGATTAATGTGTGGGGTATAGTGACTCCTGACAAGTTTGTCATGGAGATTCTGTGATCTCCTAGTTGTCATAGTCACCTGGTCATCCAGAGCTGATTAAAGCTCTGGATCTGTCAAAAGTACCCCCCAGTGTTTTCGGAGGATACTTTGCAGTTGTGGCCATTGTTGACTGAATGTACCCACAAATCTGATTTTACCATCCTGCCTTTTTCGTACTTTAGGTATAAGCAAGGTGTATGGGCTGCATTGTCGGGTCTCCAAAAAATGACCACAGTTGAGATCAAACCAGCAGATAAGGGTGGAAATGTGGTTGTTTGGTCTAAAACTATGTACGAAAAAGAGGTCTTTAGATAACTTAGGGATCCTCTGTGTTATCAAATTTTGATATGTGATCCCACTCTAAAATTTAAAAAAGAACTAGACAGCATCCTGTTTGAAGCAAGTCGGGAGGGGATCATTACTGAATGTACTGCAAATGGCTTAATAACCAAATGGCCTATAATTCCCACGTTCTATTTACTCCCTAAGGTTCACAAGGACCTCCATCACCCTCCTGGCAGACCTATTGGCTCGGGGATTGGGGGTCTTTGTGAACCTATCTGTAAATTTATTGATATCTTTCTAAGACCCTCAGTAGAGACCCTTCTCTCATATCTGAGAGACATGATGGATGCCTTGTCTAGTGTGGACTCAATTAGTGTTGATACACATACGATCATCGCTACGTGCGATGTTAAGTCCCTCTATACATGCATCCATCATGAACATGGGCTAAGGGCTACAAGATATTTTCTCTCCATGCAGAATTTGTCATCACATCTTGCTGATCTTTTGTTGACTTTACTCTCCTTCATACTCTCGCATAATTATTTCGTTTTTAAGAGTAAATTTTATCCCCAACGAAGGGGTACAGCTATGGGGGCTACATGCGCGCCCTCATATTTTAACCTCTTCTTGGGGTGGTGGGAGTGTGAAAAAGTTTTTTCAGATGACAACTCGGGGTACACAGCACATGTATTGTTGTGGTTGAGGTACATCGACGATATCCTCGTGCTGTGGCAGAGCAGTGCCTCGGAGTTTGAGGGTTTTGTCGATGTCCTCAACCACAACGATTTGAACATCAAGCTCACTTTTAAGTCGAGCCGTGAGTCTGTGGACTTCCCGGATCTTAAGATCAGTATTGGGGAGTCAGGAAATCTTACCACAGATATCTTCCGCAAAGAAACATCAATCAACGCCATACTCCACGCCAGAAGTGTACACCCCAAACATCGGATAAAGGGAATATCTAAAAGCGATTTTTTACGAATTAAACGCAATTGTTCTACAAACAAATTTTTTTAACCAAGAGTGAATGAGATGAGGGAGAGGTTCTATCAAAGGGGGTATATTGTGGGGTAGAATTGTGTCTCACAGGGACTTGGACCTAGTCGAACTTGTAAGAGAGACACCCTGCTTATACCTAAAGTACGAAAAAAGCAGGATGGTAAAATCAGATTTGAGGGTACATTCAGTCAACAATGGCCACAACTGCAAAGTATCCTCCGAAAAAACTGGGGGGTACTTTTGACAGATCCAGAGCTTAAATCAGTTCTGGGTGACCAGATGACGGTGTCACGATTGTGCTCGCCACAAACCAGGAACGGACCGCATGGCTGAGGTGGGGTTGTATAAGCACCAATCTTAGACAGCGCAGGCTGATCCGGATTGCGCAGTTCGTCGTCGTACTTAGCAGGGTCGGGACTGGAGAAGGCAGCATAGTCAGTGGACAAGCCAGGGTCAGGATTGGAGACATCAGGGAGAACGTTATCCAGGTGGATTTTCGGCAACAGGTAGTCAAGTCAGGTAGTCAAGTTGGTTCCGCTTCAGCGTAGAAATGGCAGAGTGGGAGAGGGTACTGCATGTGTGGCGACAATGGCCCATGGTACCGTTCTCCGGAAAGGGTAGGCAAACCGGAGTGGGCACACCACCAGGCAGCACTGGTAAACCAGTGCTTCAGCGCAAGAGTCCAGAACGGGCCTGTGCAAGGAGAGAGAGAGCTACAGACCTCAAGACTAGTGGACCGGCCTCTGCTAAGGGAAGGGTAGCAGGCCTCAGGAAACAGGGAGCTGAAGTAAACACTGGAGATCCTCTGCTTCAGCACAGGAACCAGGACACAGCCTCTGCAATGGAGAGGGAGCAGCAGGCCCCAGGAACCAGAAGACAGGCCTCTGCTATGGAAGGACAGCAAGCCTCAGGAAACAGGGTGCTGAAGTAAACACTGGAGAGTTCTCCGCTTCAGCACTGTAACCAGGACACGGCCTCTGCAATAGAGAGAGAGCTGAAGTAAACACTGGAGAGTCCTCTGCTTCAGCACAGGAACCAGGACATGAACTAGGAACATGGAACAGGAACATTGAAACTTAACGAGAGATAGCAAGCTAGGGGTTGTGGAAAAAACACATGTAACATCCAAGAAGGATTATGCTCGGCAGAGAAGCATTGTGGGAAAGCTGTATTTAAAGGTCAGTGAACCAATAGCAGAAGGGGAGTGTGACAGCATTGCTCTAATGAGTGAACCCAGGCAGGGCTGCAGAAATAGCGTGCACAGCTGCAGTAGATATCCGGGGCAGTGTTCCAGGACTGCACAGGTCTGTAAGGCAAGGTAAGCAGTAAACTGAGGTGTGGATTCCTTACAGTACTCCCCCCATTCACGTGAGACCTCTGGGCGAACATGACCACTCATAGAGTTGGGGGACCTGGAATTGTTCCTGAACTGTCTAGGATTAGGTGTAGAGTCGTTGTCCAGAGACTCGTGGGCCCTCCTTTGCGTACCCCCATCCCCCGGTGAGAACTGCGGCCAGACAGGGCCATCCATGGGTTTTGGGGACATTGAGTTGTTCCTAAAGTGCTTTAGGTGAAATGGGGATCCGTAAACGTGCAGTTCCTTGACAAGTACTGTTCTAGGATATGAGAGTGGTGGTAAAGAAACCATTCGTACGTGGCTCGCCACGCGAAATAACTTGAAAATCCATGGCTGAGGAGAACCAGGGGGTTTCGGAGCAGAAACGGCAGAAGGACCCCCGCTGGGAGCCCAGTCCCTAGTAATGGTACCAGAGTTCAGGACAAGCGGCACCAATAGTTGATCAAGTATACCAGGGCGACCCTCCGGACAGACAAAGTCTTTGCTGACATCTGCACGTAGGAATTTGAGAGGATCTTCTCTTGCAGAGGTCTTCCAGGTAGTGGTCAGCGAGGGTATAGGGTGGGTGTGAGCATTGCCAGGTATTGGTATGGAAGATGACAAGGCAAGCAATAAACCAGGTTTTAGGGACCGAAATCTTGGGGTACGTACTGAGTATTTCCAATACACACGAAATAACGGGAGCAACAGAAGGTTCCGAGAGGGATAACCATGGGTTCGCAGAGGCAGAGAAGCAATCAGCAGTGGAACTCCCCAATACTGTAGAACCCTCAGTGAGAGATAGTATTGTCTGAGGAGTAAAGATCACAAAGTCAACGGCATCGTGTAAAGTTCTAGAGACAATAGGGAGACAAACCCCATACTCAAAGTCAATTTGGGGTACTTCAGGAACCACCAAATGGTCAGTGAAAAGAAACTGCCCTCCCGAACTGGAGATTTGGGGCGCAGCAAGGGTTCCTTCAGATATGGCATCAGAGTCCAAGGGAGATATGCTGGTCCTTGCAGAGATTAGAACAACTGCATGGGGCGGACCATGTGCTGCAATGAACTCCACGGGCATCATACTTGTCATAGGAGTGGGAGTAGGGATAGGCTTTGGGGCTTTAATATCTGGATCTTGAGAAACAGGCAGTGCAAGGGTAGCAGAGGGAGGGGATCTAGCATCTGGAGCTTAAGTCTGTACTTCAGTAACAGGGACCTGAGAGACTACAAGAGCAGCAGCGAGTAGAGGAATAGAATTCGGAGCTGGAGGCTCAGAATCTATAACAGGAACATCTAGCACTGCAGGGGTACTGGTAGGAGAACTAGAGTCTGGAGCTGGTGCCTGGGAGTCAGTGACGGGTAGCAGGGGAGTAATGATGGGAAGGGAAGAATCAAGTTCAATAGTAGTGCCGCAGGAGGAAGCCACAACCTCCATATTAATGAACAATTGGTTAACTGAGGAAGAAGTTCATAAGCGACTTGAAAAAATTAAAGTAAATAAGGTACCTGGCCCCGATGGCATGCATCCAAGAGTTCTCAAGGAGTTAAGCTCAGTAATAGCAAAACCATTATATTTAATATTCAAGTACTCCATTTCCACAAGCTCAGAACCAAAAGATTGGCGTAAAGCAGATGTGGTGCCTATATTTAAAAAGGGAACTACAGTAGAGGCAACTCTTATTCGAACAAAAACCAGTGGCAATTCCCCAAAAAACCCAGGAAACACCCAGGTACATTCTGAATACATGCCTTAAACTTTCCTTAAACCAGCCCCAGCATTTCTGCATTGATTAATGGCCTATCAGATTAACAGCGGGGGTCCCTGGCAGTCCCATTCAAACTGAATTGGACTGCCAGGGATCCCTGCTGTGTTAATCCTATGGGTCGTTAGTCAATGCAGAAATGCCTTAAACGTGCCTCAAACTAGCCCAGAACATACCCAGCACATACCCAGCACATACCCAGAATGTAACCCAGCTAGTTTACGGCAAATGTTAGAATAAACGTTGCCTCTACTGTAGATCACAACCAGGAAATTACAGACCTGTAAGCCTGACTTCAAAAGTAGGGAAACTACTTGAAGGTTTAATATGGGATAATATTCAGGAATATCTAATGGAAAACAAAATTATTAGTAATAGTCAGCATGGATTTATGAAGGATAGATCTTGCCAAACTAACCTTATTTGTTTCTTTGAGGAGGTAAGTAGGAATTGAGACCAGGGTAATGCAGTTGATGTGGTCTACTTAGATTTTGCAAAGGCTTTTGATACGGATTCACACAAGAGTTTGGTGTACAAAATAAAGAAAATTGGACTCAGTAATAATATATGCACCTGGATTGAAAACTGGTTAAAGGACAGACAACATAGGGTTGTCATAAATGGAGATTTTTCAAGTTGGGCTAAAGTCGTGAGTGGAGTACCTCAGGGATTGGTACTGGACCCCTGCTTTTTAACTTGTTTATTAATGACCTTGAGGTTTGGATCGAGAGCAAAGTCTCCATCTTTGCTGATAATACTAAATTGTGTAAGGTAATAGAATCAGAACAGGATGTAATTTCTCTTCAGAAGGACTTGGAGAGATTGGAAACGTGGGCAGGTAAATGGCAGATGAGGTTTAATACAGATAAATATAAGGTTATGCATTTGGGATGCAAGTATAAAAAGGCGACTTACAAATTAAATGGAGATATATTGGGGAAATCCTTGATGGAGAAGTATTTAGGAGTGCTTGTAGATAGCAGGCTTAGCAATATTGCCCACTGTCATGCAGTAGCTGCAAAGGCAAACAAGATCTTATCTTCCATCAAACGGGCAATGGATGGAAGGGAAGTAAACATAATTATGCCCCTTTACAAAGCATTAGTAAGACCACACCTTGAATATGGAGTACAATTTTGGGCACCAATCCTAAGAAAAGACATTATGTGTAAGGAATCGGGGGCCACGTCCCTTGCCGCGTGACCCCTCCTTACCCACTACCAGTACTGCAGCGGCTGCTGCCCCTGCCCCCCGTCGCTACCCATGCCGCCGCCCAGTGCATACCTTGAACTCTGCCGTCGCCATCTTGGATTCTGGCACTGGTGTTACAGACCCTCAGCTGGGCTCTACTATTTCCTGGTCTCTCAGCCACTCACAAGCAGCTCCTCGACACGCCTCCGCCATGCCCCTCGTCCGGATTGGTCACTGTCGCTTTAAATATCCGACTGTGACTTCACTTCCTTGCTCTGCATAGCTTTTTGCTTCCTGTGTAGCCTGGAAACTGTGTCGTGCTCCTGTTTGTCTTTTCTCCTACAGATTTGAACCGGTTTGTCTGACTTACCCCTCTGGCTCCCGACTTCAGCTTACCCATCACGATTCTTACCTCTCAGACCCTTGGACACGGAAACGGATTTAACTACGGAACTCTCTATACTCCTGAACTCGGCAAGTACAACGACTATTCTAAATCTTAACCCAGGCCTGGCCACGCTACAATCACATCCCGGACCCGCTCCCTCTGCTGTCGGTGTGTATATTCAACATCCCACCTCAGTACAGGGGACTGGCCTGGTCTATGGGCTGCACAGCGTGACATTATGCAGAGCCCAACAGAAACAGACCTGACTGAGGTGGGCCAACTAATCAGGGAACTTGCGATCTACATTGGTACTTTGGGAACTCAGATCACAAGCCTGGTACAACAGCTTTCCCAGCTTTCACTACAGCTTATTCCGGCCCCAGCCGCACAGGGTGGCGACCGGCCATCAGAACTCAGGATTCCCACGCCTAAAGCATATACGGGTGACCCTCTAGCCTGTCGTGGTTTTTTGAATCAATGTGAAATACAATTTGAGATTTCTCCTAGCCTGTTTCCCACCGGACGCACCAAGGTAGCCTATGTTTACTCTCTTTTAACAGGGGACGCCTTGGCGTGGGCCTCTCCCATCTGGGAGTTGCGTGCGGAAACCACCCAGGATTACCAGCTCTTCCGCCAAGAATTCCAGCAGGTATTTGATATTCCTGCCCGCAGAGATACTGCCGCTGCTTCTCTTGTTCAATTGTCTCAAGGTCGTAGGTCCGTAGCCAAATATGCATTAGAATTCCGGACTGTCGCGGCGGAGACGCATTGGAACCAAGAAGCCCTTATTGCTGTGTTTTGGCAAGGTTTGTCCGACTCTGTAAAGGATGAACTATCAGTTCAGCCCAGGCCCCAGGGATTGGAGGAATTGATCGCACTATGCATACGAGTGGATCAGCGCCTTCAACAGCGCCGTCATGAACGCCAGCGTCCCAGAATTTTCTCTTCTGACCCTATTCTTCACAGATCCTTCCCAGCTATTCGTCCTGTTATAGACACTGTGGAACCCATGCAGATTGCCAGTCAAGAGTTCCGTAATACCGACAGGACTGCCGATAGAACCCCTGACTGGACTGCCGAAAGGGCTCGTCGCCAGAATGAGGGCCTTTGCTACTACTGTGGATCTCCTGAACATACGGTACGTTTTTGTCCTTTAAGGCCCAAAGAACAAACACGACCAATGGGGCAAGAGGGACTCATTTTGGGGTCAATATCTTCTCACCCTATCTCTGAAGAGGAACTCCCTAAGAGAATTATGCTTCCAGTCTCGCTTGAAGGTCCGAATTTTCGCGTAACCACAGCCGCTTTTCTTGATTCAGATCAAGATTTTGCTACTCTTAACAAGATTCCGCTCATCGCTAAGAAATCGCCGATTGGTCTCGAGGCTATTGATGGTCGTCCTTTGCAACCTGCCTTCATCATGTTAGAGACTCTTCCTCTCACCCTTTCTGCCGGTACTCATACCGAAATCATATCCTTTGACGTGATGCACTCTCCTGCCATTGCAGTTATCCTAGGATTACCCTGGCTACAGCAGCACAACCCACGCATTGATTGGAGGGATGGCAAGACAATTCAGTGGGAGCCAGAGTCAGACGCCTCACCATTGCCGGTCATTTCTCCTACCACAGTCCTCGCGGGAGTGGAAACGCCCCCGGCTAATGATTCCGCTCTTCCTGAAGCATATGCGGATTTCATCGACGTGTTTAGTAAGACACAATCGGAGGTTCTACCTCCTCACAGACCTTATGATTGTCCCATTAATCTGGTTCCCGGCGCTGTTCTTCCAAAATGTAAGTCCTACCCCTTGTCTCTCCCTGAAACTGAAGCCATGGCAGCATACATCAAAGAAAACCTTGAAAAAGGATTCATTCGTAATTCTTCGTCCCCGGCTGGTGCCGGTTTCTTTTTTGTCAAAAAGAAAGATGGATCCCTGAGACCATGCATTGATTACCGAGGGCTCAATCTCATCACAGTCAAGAATCGATACCCCCTTCCGCTGATCTCCGAACTTTTTGATAGGCTTCAAGGGGCAAAAAAAATTTCCAAGCCAAGCCTTCCGAGTAGCTTACAATCTTGTTCGCATCCGAGAAGGCGATGAATGGAAGACTGCCTTCAATACCAGAAGCGGCCACTACGAGTATCTTATAATGCCCTTCGGCTTATGTAATGCTCCTGCTGTTTTTCAGGATTTCATGAATGATGTCTTCCGTGATGTTCTCAATTCTTTCGTAATCGTCTATCTGGACGATATCCTAATTTTTTCTAAAAATCTTCAAGATCATGTCCAGCATACCAGGTTCGTTCTCGCTCGCCTTCGTGTCAATAATCTCTACGCTAAGCTCGAGAAATGTCTTTTTCATCAAACCTCTACTGCCTTCTTAGGCTATATAATTTCAGATAAAGGATTTTCAATGGACCCTGAAAAACTTAAGGCTGTTTTGGATTGGACTCAACCCAACTCTCTCAAAGCCATCCAGCGTTTTTTGGGCTTCTCCAATTACTATAGGAAATTCATCCGAAATTTTTCCACCACTGTGGCTCCCATTACGGCCCTTACCAAGAAGGGAGCTGACCCGTCTGTATGGCCTCCGCAGGCCGTCTCGTCCTTCGAAACCCTGAAACAAGCTTTCGTCTCGGCACCCATCCTGCGACATCCCAATGTTAGTCTTCCTTTTACTTTAGAAGTTGATGCGTCTGATTGTGGTGCAGGCGCCATCCTGTCCCAGAGATTCTTCCCTCAAGATAAGCTTCATCCATGCGGTTTTTTTTCAAAGAAGTTTTCGCCCGCTGAAAAGAACTATAATGTTGGCAATAGAGAGCTCTTGGCTATCAAGATGGCCTTACAGGAATGGCGACATCTCCTGGAAGGTTCCCGCGAACCTATTTCTATATTGACCGACCATAAAAACCTTCTGTATATCGAAAATGCACATCGTCTGGGGTCTCGTCAAGCTCGCTGGGCACTATTTTTCTCAAGATTTAATTATACTCTGTCCTATAATCCTGGTTCTAAGAACACAAAAGCTGATGCCTTGTCCCGACAATTTTCTCCCGAGGAAAGATCCGAAGAAACCCCTGAAACTATCGTACCCTCTAAGTTTATAATTTCCGCCAACTCATTTGACATTCTCGAAAAGATCGTTGAAGCTCAAAAACAAATTCCGAGTGGTCTAGAGGTACCGGAAGGGACTCTTTATGCCGCACCCATGTTTCATCAAAAGATATTAGAATGGGGCCACTCTGTCCGTTCAGCCGGCCATCCCGGCTTCAAAAGAACTTTGGATCTTTTCAAGCGTACTTTTTGGTGGCCTAATATGGCAAAGATGGTTCATGAATTTACTAGTGCTTGTCCAGTATGCGCACAAAATAAGACTCTTCATCAAAGACCCTCGGGCTTGCTCATGCCCTTGCCAGTACCCGAACGTCCATGGTCACATATTTCAATGGATTTCATTGTGGATCTACCCCCTTCCAGAGGGATGAATACCATTTTGGTCATCGTTGACCGTTTTTCAAAACAGGCCCACTTTGTTCCACTCAAAGGACTTCCCTCCTCGCCCACCCTAGCTGATATCTTCACCAAGGAGGTGTTTCGCATCCATGGGATACCTACATCCATAGTCTCAGACCGAGGCACGCAATTTATATCGAAATTTTGGCGGGCTTTCTCCAAGAGGCTTGGCATGGCGCTATCCTTCTCGTCAGGCTATCACCCCCAGACTAATGGCAAACAGAAAGACTAAATCAAACGCTGGAACAATACCTGCTGTGTTTTATTTCCGATTCCCAGGATAATTGGGTTGACCTGCTACCTTGGGCAGAATTTGCAACCAATTCACTTCGTAATGAATCCAAGCATGAAACCCCGTTCTTCGTGAATTATGGTTTCCACCCAAGTCGACTGCCAATCTCAAACATTCCGATAGGAGATCCGGCGGCTGTTGAACGGGTAACTACTCTTCAGAAGTCATGGATCAAGATTCAGTCCGCGCTTCTTAGCGCCGCTCAGAAATTCAAGTCTCAGGCAGACCACCGTCGTCAACAGGCCCCTAATTACAAACCAGGGGACCGAGTTTGGCTTTCGTCTAAGAATATCAAGTTGAAGTCTCCGACCCCAAAATTAGCACCTCGATTCTTAGGGCCTTTTCTGATCCAGGAACAAATTAATCCTGTGGCATTTCGTCTGCAACGTCCGTCTTCCATGAGGATTCCAAACGTATTCCCCGTTTCCCTGCTCAAGCCATTCGTCCAGAGCAAACGGTTCCCTGCTAAGACCCATAGACCCAAACCAGTCACGGTCCAAGGACAACCTGAATTCGAAATCCAGACGATCATGGATTCTTGTGTATCCAGAGGAAAGATACAATTCCTTGTTCACTGGAAGGGTTATGGCCCAGAGGAACGCTCTTTGGTACCCAAGGAGGACATCCATGCTCCAGTTCTCTTGGACCGCTTCCACAAGAAATTTCCGCAGAAGCCTTGGATGGATCGTCCTGAGGTCGATCCTGAAGGGGGGGGTACTGTAAGGAATCGGGGGCCACGTCCCTTGCGGCGTGACCCCTCCTTACCCACTACCAGTACTGCAGCGGCTGCTGCCCCTGCCCCCCGTTGCTACCCATGCCGCCGCCCAGTGCATACCTTGAACTCTGCTGTCGCCATCTTGGATTCTGGCACTGGTGTTACAGACCCTCAGCTGGGCTCTACTATTTCCTGGTCTCTCAGCCACTCATGAGCAGCTCCTCGACACGCCTCCGCCATGCCCCTCGTCTGGATTGGTCACTGTCGCTTTAAATATCCGGCTGTGACTTCACTTCCTTGCTCTGCATACACTGGCGACACACTTTATTCGAGCTCGGCTAGTCCCACGAATTCGGGTATACCCAGGTGTATTGAGGTTTGTGACTGTTTTCTGCCCGAGTGCATTGAGGTATTTTCCAGGCAGGGATTGAAGCATTTTATTCCCGCTGGCTGCAATACTGCACAGTATATATATATATACTGCATTACAATTCATGAATTTATGCCATCTGGTAGACACGCGAAGCATTGCAGCCTATTAAATCCTAATCATTATCATTTAACAGATCAGCCGCCCGTCAGCCAGGCATGAACCCAGGCTGGGAAGGCAAATGCAACGGGGCTTGTCAGAGGTGAGGAGCGGCGCATTCCAGGTATCTGCCAGGTACATACTGGGTATTTGCTCGAATAAAGTGTGTCGGTGCAGTAGCTCCTTGCTTCCTGTGTAGCCTGGAAACTGTGTCGTGCTCCTGTTTGTCTTTTCTCCTACAGATTTGAACCGGCTTGTCTGACTTACCCCTCTGGCTCCCGACTTCAGCTTACCCATCACGATTCTTACCTCTCAGACCCTTGGACACGGAAACGGATTTAACTACGGAACTCTCTATACTCCTGAACTCGGCAAGTACAACGACTATTCTAAATCTTAACCCAGGCCTGGCCACGCTACAACCACATCCCGGACCCGCTCCCTCTGCTGTCGGTGTGTATATTCAACATACCACTTCAGTACAGGGGACTGGCCTGGTCTATGGGCTGCACAGCGTGACATTATGGAACTAGAGAGAGTGCAGAGAAGAGCCACCAAAATAATAAAGGGGATGGACATTCTAACTTATGAGGAGAGGCTAGCTAAATTAGATTTATTTACATTAGAAAAGAGGCGTCTAAGAGGGGATATGATAACTATATACTAATATATTCAGGGACAATACAAGGAGCTTTCAAAAGAACTATTCATCCCACAGGCAGTACAAAGGACTCGTGGCCATCCCTTAAGGTTGGAGGAAAGGAAATTTCACCAGCAACAAAGAAAAGGGTTCTTTACAGTAAGGGCAGTTAAAATGTGGAATTCATTACCCATGGAGACTGTAATGGCAGATACCATAGATTTGTTCAAAAAAAGGTTGGACATCTTTTTAGATGAGAAAGGTATACAGGGATATACCAAATAAGTATACATGGGAAGGATGTTGATCCAGGGATTAATCTGATTGCCAATTCTTGGAGTCAGGAAGGAATTAATTTTTCCCCTTAATAGGTTTTTTTGTTTGCCTTCCTCTGGATCAATAAGTAAGTATAGATATAGGATAAAATATCTGTTGTCTAAATTTAGCATAGGTTAAACTTGATGTACCTACGTATTTTTTCAATCTCATCTACTATGTAACTATGTAACTATGTAAAGAGACAATAAGCGGTAAGAACCGGGGAAACTCTTAATAGCAAAAACCTTAGAAGTAAAAAGAGTATTATCCAAAACTACAAGGGCCGTAACAGGGGTACTTGTCATGACAAAAACAGAAATGAGTATGTTTAATAGTGCGAAAATTCTGATACCTGAACTGCTAGTCAGTGATGTGGATGTCTGGGTTTGAATAGTGAAAAAATCAGATACAGAGGAAAGTGACTTAGAATCAATCACGAAAGTTCTAGGTTTGCTGGACATGTGTGAGAAAGTACCCTTTAACACAGGAGTTTTAATTTTTACCCCGAGTAACCCAACGGTTGCTGCAGCACATTTAGATGCAGTGCATGAAAATTAAATAGCTCAGATTTAAACACCAGAATTTGTAATATAGGCAGGGTAGTCTCTGATTATACTAGGGGGTGACAACAGATACGCTGATCTCTGGAGGGGTTGCTTGGGCAGAGGAATCAGGGGAACCAAAAGCAAGGACGGCCTCTATAGAAAGAGATTCTGAATTTGAAGGAAGGATTTTACCTCTCTGAGTAGCGGGACCGACAAGGAAAATTTCGGAGAGAGGGGAAACTGTCACATAGCACATATGAAAAAGCGTCACTTTTGAGTGGAAGCAGTGTGTCGGCAAACATTCCTGGGAACACAACAACATGAACCCTAGGAGGGACATAATGACCACTGTACGCTTTTAACCCAAAGATTTAAGAAGAGGAGAACACAGACAGTGCAAAGGGGGCAACCACAACTGTGCTGGTCTCTGAAGTGGGTATTTGGTAAGGAATGTCTCGGAAACCAGAAATGACTGAAATTTCCATGACAAGGGGACTATGCACTGAAGCATGGATCACAGCTCTCTGGGTGACAGACTGGTTCAGCGAAATAAATAGGAGTGGGGATTCTGCGACCATGCTTAGGGAAAAACCTGGTTCCTGGATATATTTAACTGAAATCAGAACTTTAGCCAAAGTTTCAGGGGGCAGGGCAGCAGAAACTTGAGCTGAAGCAGGGGGTTTATAGCAAAGAATATCCAAGGACTCCGCAACGTTAGGGAAGACATTCAATGCAACCTCTGATGTCGGACTTGGGGACTAGAAAGGAGGCATTAGCTTGGAGGCAGCAATAATTTACAGGGGTTAATGCAGATAGTACCTGAGAGTAAAAAATAGAGAGCTTTTCCTCTGTAATTGGGGACACAAGGAGTTCCTCCTCTGGAGCTAAGGACGTGACCTTGGCTGGCGAAGAACAGGGAGTTACCAAAGGAGACTCATAGGGGTGCCCCGCAGGGGTTAATAGAGGAATGACCTTGGGAACAGAACTGAGAGATTCAAACCTAGAACGTGGAAGTAGAAGGGGTTCCTTCTCTGACGGGGAGAGCACGCCGAACTGCCTAGCAGGGGTTAAAGCAGAAAAACCCTCAAGGGCTGGAATGGGAGATTCTGAGTTAGAAAGTGAGGGCAAAGAGGGTTCACACTCTGGGAGAGACACACAGATATTTACAGTGGGGAACTCATAGGCCTGACTAGCAGGGGTTAAGACAGGAATAAGCTCAAGGTCAGAAGTTTTAATTCCTTGAGGCTGTAAGCCTTAATAATGAGATCATTACGGCATTGTCTTTGCAAAGGGGTTAAACCTTCATACATAAACTGATCTTCAATCAGGGGTAGTATTTCGCACAGATACTGGTTTTCAAACTGGGACTGGTCGGCAGGCCGGGATAGGATTTCAGATAGAAACATACCAACCCTCACCACAGGGCAGTCCGAGTTTGTGGGTCCAAGCATACTGTCATGATTGTGCTTGCCACAAACCAGGAACGGACCGCGTGGCTGAGGTGGGGTTGTATAAGCACCGACCTTAGACCGCGCAGGCTGATCCGGATTGCGCAGTTCGTCGTCGTACTTAGCAGGGTCGGGACTGGAGAAGGCAGCATAGTCAGTGGACAAGCCAGGGTCAGGATTGGAGACATCAGGGAGAACGTTATCCAGGCGGAGTTTTGGCAACAGGTAGTCAAGTCGGTTCCGCTTCAGCGTAGAAGCGGCAGGGTGGGAGCAGGTACTGCGCGTGCAGTGACCATGGCCCATGGTACCGGTCTCCAGAAGGGGTAGGCAAACCGGAGTGGGCACACCACCAGGCTGCACTGGTAAACCAGTGCTTCAGCGCAAGAGTCCAGAACGGGCCTGTGAAAGGAGAGAGAGAGAGCTACAGACCTCAGGACTAGTGGACCGGCCTCTGCTAAGGGAAGGGCAGCGGGCCTCAGGAAACAGGGAGCTGAAGTAAACACTGGAGAACCTCTGCTTCAGCACAGGAACCAGGACACTGCCTCTGCAATGGAGAGGGAGCCGCAGACCCCAGGAACCAGAATACAGACCTCTGCTATGGAAGGACAGCAGGCCTCAGGAAACAGGGAGCTGAAGTAAACACTGGAGAGTCCTCCGCTTCAGCACTGGAACCAGGGCACGGCCTCTGCAATAGAGAGAGAGAGCTGAAGTAAACACTGGAGAGCCCTCTGCTTCAGCACAGGAACTAGGACATGAACTAGGAACATGGAACAGGAACATGGAAACTTAACGAGAGATAGCAAGCCAAAAGCTTGTGGCAAAACACATGTTACATCCAAGAAGGATTATGCTCGGCAGAGAAACATTGTGGGAAAGCTGTATTTAAAGGTCAGTGTACCAATAGCAGAAGGGGCGTGTGACAGCATTGCTCTAATGAGTGAACCCAGCCTGGGGCTGCAGAAATAGCTTGCACAGCTGCAGTAGATATCCGGGTCAGTGTTCCAGGACTGCATAGGTCTGTAAGGCAAGTTAAGCAGTAAACTGAGGTGTGGATTCCTTACAGTACCCCCCCCCCCCTTCACGTGAGACCTCAGGGTGAACATGACCACTCATAGAGTTGGGGGACCTGGAATTGTTCCTGAACTGTCTAGGATTAGGAGTAGAGTCATGGTCCAGAGACTCGTGGGCACTCCTTTGCGTACCCCCACCCCCCTTTGAGAACTGCTACCTGACAGGGCCATCCATGGGTTTTGGGGACATTGAGTTGTTCCTAAAGGGCTTTAGGTGAGAAGGGGATCCGTAAACGTGCAGTTCCTTGACGAGTACTGTTCTAGGATATGAGAGTGGTGGTAAAGAAACCATTCGTATGTGGCTCGCCACGCGAAATGACTTGAAATTTCAAAGCTGAGGAGAACCAGGGGGTTTCGGAGCAGAAACGGCAGAAGGACCCCCGCTGGGAGCCCAGTCCCTAGTAATGGTACCAGAGTTCAGGACAAGCGGCACCAATAGTTGATCAAGTATACCAGGGCGACCTTCCAGACAGACAAAGTCTTTGCTGACATCTGCACGTAGGAATTTGAGAGGATCTTCTCTTACAGAGGTCTTCCAGGTAGTGGTCAGCGAGGGTATAGGGTGGGTGTGAGCATTGCCAGGTATTGGTATGGAAGATGACAAGGCAAGCAGTAAACCAGGTTTAGGGACCGAAATCTTGGGGTACGTACTGAGTATTTCCAACACACAGGAAATAACGGGAGCAACAGAAGGTTCCGTGAGGGATAACAATGGGTTCGCAGAGGCAGAGAAGCAATCAGCAGTGGAACTCCCCAATACTGTAGAACCCTCAGTGAGCGATAGTATTGTCTGGGGAGTAAAGATCACAAAGTCAACGGCATCGTGTAAAGTTCTAGAGACAATAGGGAGAGAAACTCCATACTCAAAGTCAATCTGGGGTACTTCAGGAACCACCGAATGATCAGTGAAAAGAAACTGCCCTCCCGAACTGGAGAATTGGAGCGCAGCAAGGGTTCCTTCAGATATGGCATCAGAGTCCAGGGGAGATATGCTGGTCCTTGCAGAGATTAGAACAACTGCATGGGGCAAACCACGTGCTGCAATGAACTCCATGGGCATCATACTTGTCATAGGAGTGGGAGTAGGGATAGGCTTTGGGACTTTAAAATCTGGAACTTGAGAATCAGGCAGTGCAAGGGTAGCAGAGGGAGGGGATCTAGCATCTGGAGCTTAAGTCTGTACTTCAGTAACAGGGACCTGAGAGACTACAAGAGCAGCAGCGAGTAGAGGAATAGAATCCGGAGCTGAAGGCTCAGAATCTATAACAGGAACATCTAGCACTGCAGGGGTACTGGTAGGAGAACTAGAGTCTGGAGCTGGTGCCTGGGAGTTAGTGACGGGTAGCAGGGGAGTAATGATGGGAATAAAAGAGACAATATGCGGTAAGTTGTAACCAGGGAAACTCTTAATAGCAAAAACCTTAGCAGTAAAAAGAGTCTTATCCGAAACTGCAAGGGCCCTAACAGGTGTACTTGTCATGACAAAAACAGAAATAGGTATGTTTACTAGTGCAAAAATTCTGATACCGGAACTGCTAGTCAGTGATGTGGGTGTCTGGGTTTGAATAGTGAAAAAATCAGATACAGAGGAAAGTGACTTAGAATCAATCACAAAAGTTCTAGGTTTGCTGGACATGTGTGAGAAAGTACCCTTTAACACAGGAGTTTTAATTTTTACCCCGAGTAACCCAACGGTTGCTGGAGCACATTTAGATGCAGTGATGAGGGACTGAGGCTTAGCAAGGGCATGAAAACTAAATAGCTTAGATTTAAACACCAGAATTTGTAATAAGGTAGGGTGGTCTCTGACTGTACTAGGGGGGTGACAACAGATACGCTGATCTCTGGAGGGGTTGCTTGGGCAGAGGAATCAGGGGAACCAAAAGCAAGGACGGCCTCTATAGAAAGAGATTCTGAATCTGAAGGAAGGATTTTACCTCTCTGAGTAGCGGGACCGACAAGGCAAATTTCAGAGAGAGGGGAAACTGTATACAGGCTTCTAGCCAGCACATATTAAAAAGCGTCACTTTTGAGTGGAAGCAGTGTGTCGGCAAACATTCCTGGGAACACAACAACATGAACCCTAGGAGGGACATAATTACCACTGTACGCTTTTAACCCAAAGATTTGAGAAGAGGAGAACACAGACAGTACAAAGGGGGCAACCACAACTGTGCTGGTCTCTGAAGTCGGTATTTGGTAAGGAATGTCTGGGAAACCAGAAATGACTGAAATTTCCATGACAAGGGGACTATGCACTGAAGCATGGATCACAGCTCTCTGGGTGACAGACTGGTTCAGCGAAATACCTAGGAGTGGGAATTCTGCGACCAAGCTTAGGGAAAAACCTGGTTCCTGGATACATTTAACTGGAATCAGAACTTTAGCCAAAGTTTCAGGGGGCACAGCAGCAGAAACGTGAGCTGAAGCAGGGGGTTTATAGCAAAGAATATCCAAGGACTCCGCAACGTTAGGGAAGACATTCAATGCAACCTCTGCTGTCGGACTTGGGGACTAGAAAGTAGGCATTAGCTTGGAGGCAGCAATAATTTACAGGGGTTAATGCAGATAGTACCTGAGAGTAAAAAATAGAGAGCTTTTCCTCTGTAATTGGGGACACAAGGAGTTCCTCCTCTGGAGCTAAGGACGTGACCTTGGCTGGCGAAGAACAGGGAGTTACCAAAGGAGACTCATAGGGGTGCCCCGCAGGGGTTAATAGAGGAATGACCTTGGGAACAGAACTGAGAGATTCAAACTTAGAACGTGGAAGTAGAAGGGGTTCCTTCTCTGACGGGGAGAGCACGCCGAACTGCCTAGCAGGGGTTAAAGCAGAAAAACCCTCAAGGGCTGGAATGGGAGATTCTGAGTTAGAAAGTGAGGGCAAAGAGGGTTCACACTCTGGGAGAGACACACAGATACCTACAGTGGGGAACTCATAGGCCTGACTAGCAGGGGTTAAGACAGGAATAAGCTCAAGGTCAGAAGTTAGGGGTTCCGAGATAGAAATAGAGGGTAGAAGGGGTTCGTTCTTGGACACTAGAGCCTTAGCGTTGGCTAGGGAAATATACATACACTCCACGGGAATCTCACAGGGCTGATTGGCAGGGGTTAACGTAGACATATCCTTGTGGAGGGGCAATCAGGGCTAGTGACCGTGGCAGCTTCAACGTTAGGGGCAGTGATAGTGGGACAGTTTGGTAATTTCTTGGAGAGGGAGGTACCCCCACAGGTTTAGCAACAGGACTGGCAGTACAGGGGAACTGCCAAGCAGCAGCATAGCTGGCGAGAAGGGGGTCCTGTTCTTTTACGCAAATGTCCAATGTTAATGAAAGTACACGGAGTGTGTCTTGAGCCTGAGCCAACATGAAGAGGGCGTCCTGTTGTACTACGTGAATGTCCAATGATAAGGCCAGGGCATAGAGTGCCTCTTGGGCATTGGCCAGTTCCAAAGGGTACACGTTATCCCAGGTTAAAGGGGAACCAGGGGATCGAACACAAGCGGCCAGAGACTGTTTTAATTCCTTGAGGCAGTAAGCCTTAATAATGAGATCATTACGGCATTGTCTTTGCAAAGGGATTAAACCTTCATACATAAACTGATCTTCAATCAGGGGTAGTATTTCGCACAGATACTGGTTTTCAAACTGGGACTGGTCGGCAGGCCGGGACAGGATTTCAGATAGAAACATACCAACCCTCACCACAGGGCGGCCCGAGTTTGTGGGGCCAAGCGTACTGTCACGATTGAGCTCACCACAAACCACGACCGGACCGCGTGGCTGAGGTGGGGTTGTTTAAGCACCGACCTTAGACCGCGCAGGCTGATCCGGATTGTGCAGTTCGTCATCGTACTTAGCAGGATCGGGACTGGAGAAGGCAGCATAGTCAGTGGACAAGCCAGGGTCAGGATTGGAGACATCAGGGAGAACGTTATCCAGGCGGAGTTTCGGCAACAGGTAGTCAAGTCGGTTCCGCTTCAGCATAGAAGCGGCAGGGCGGGAGCGGGTACTGCGCGTTCGGTGACCATGGCCCCTGGTACCAGTCTCCGGAAGGGGTAGGCAAACCGGAGTGGGCACACTGCCAGGCAACACTGGTAAACAAGTGCTTCAGCGCAAGAGTCCAGAATGGGCCTGTGCAAGGAGAGAGAGCTACAGACCTCAGGAAACAGGGAGCTGAAGTAAACACTGGAGAGTCCTCCGCTTCAGCACAGGAACCAGGACACAGCCTCTGCAATAGAGAGAGAGCAGTAGAACCAGTAGACATGCCTCTGCCATTGAAGGAAAGCAGGCCTCAGCAAACAGTGAGTTGAACAGTGTCCTCCACTTCAGCACAGGGACCAGGACATGAACTAGGAATATGGAATAGGAACATGGAAACTTAACGAGAGATTGCAAGCCAAGGGCTTGTGGAAAAAACACATGTAACATCCAAGAAGGATTATGCTCGGCAGAGAAGCATTGTGGGAAAGCTGTATTTAAAGGTCAGTGAACCAATAGTAGAAGGGGCGTGTGACAGCATTGCACTAATGAGTGAACCCAGGCTGGGGCTGCAGAAATAGCTTGCACAGCTGCAGTAGATATCCGGGCGAGTGTTCCAGGACTGCACAGGTCTGTAAGGCAAGGTAAACAGTAAACTGTCGTGTGGATTCCTTACACTATGACAACTAGGAGATCACCGAATCTCCGTGACAAACTTGTCAGGAGTCACTATACCCCACACATTAATCCACATTTTTCGACATCTTTTGCTTAAAAGGGATTTTTTAAGTGCAATAATTGTTCAGCCTGCCAGTACATGAGCCAAACCGACAAATTTCTGGATAGTTCATGGACTTGCAGATATAATCTCAATTCATTTATGAATTGCAAAATCAAAGGAGTGATATATTACCTCACTTGTCCTTATAACTTAATTTATGTAGGAATGACTACAAGAGAGGTAAGGTTCAGGGTGCTAGAACACGGCAGGAACATACGGAATGCACAGAAAGATATCAAAGCATTTAAAAAGATCACCACTGTGGCTCGTCATTTTTTACTCAAACATGAGTCCAACCCTAATCTTTTGTTAGCCTTTTCCATAGATAAGGTATATTTACGTATCAGAGGAGGGGACTTGGAAAGGGCCTTATTGCAGTGAGAGACTAGGTGGATCGTTCAGCTCGGAACTATGATTCCTAAGGGGCTGAACGACTACCTGGGTTTCGCTATGTTTCTGTGATATTTATTTTGGGTTTTTCAGTTTGGCTTGCGATTCTGGCTTTCTATACCCATGTAATCTTGTGGTTCCCAGGCATCTTTAGCCTGTTATGATTAAGGAAAACAGCTTATTTATCATTTGCCTTTTGAGTTTTTTCATGTGTATGAAAGGCTTTTTATTTTCTGTACATTTTTTCTTAACATATATTAATTTTCTTCTCTTTTATCGGAGGAAATGATTTATGTACATATTGTCCACTATATCATCAGTGGGGGATCCTGCCATAAAGATCTGATTAGACTGCACGTCCTGAATGACAACCTCAAGATTCGATCTACATTCCTGAGCATTGCGGCATGGGTTAATGCTGACTTCTGCAGACTGAGAGCTATGTCGCTATGAATCGAAGAGTAACTCTCTTGATTGGATGGTGCTGCTGTGACATCACGATGCCATGCGTGGTTAAACGTGCTTCCAGGAGATACCAAGATGTATCTATGGATACCGTTGGGGCTGCAGATCTGCATAAATAGAAGACAGCTGGGCAGGGATGCACACCTCCTTCCTCCTCTGACTTTACCAGCCAATAGCGAGTGATTTCATTCTGGGTAACAGCTGTCTCCAATTCCTAACTTTCTTTTAAATAGTGAGTCTATTCCTGCAGTCTCCACACTCCATGAAGAAGCCGCAAGGTGAAATACGTGTGGAGTGGAGCTGCTGCAGTAACCCTGAGACTCTAATCTGTGATACATATTCCCATGCTGACTCTGGGACTCACAATAATACGGATTCTGATATCTGGTGGAAACTTCTGTCTGGCATCTTTGAGTTATACTACCGCACTCTGTAACTCAAGGGGGGATGAGTATACAAAATATTTTTTCTTTATTCCCTATGCTACAATTGAAGGACTTTATATGCTATTTGTTTATTTAAGATTTCATACCATCCTGGATACAACTGGACATTTGTTCAATTTTATGTTAGGATTTTCATTTTTACACTTAGAAAAAAAAATTGTGTTATTTTTTAAAACGAATTCATCCATCTCTACACAGTTTTCCTAGATTTCTGCACACTTCCCTCTACGGTGGGTTAGCTTTACCTTAACTGTTTCCATCTTGCAGTGTGTGTGGTTTACATGTGTATGGCACCAGTACATTCATTAGTGTGTCCCTTAGGTCTTTTTGGTTTATTTTGTGACCGGACGGTCTTACTGATCCAGGGAACTAATTTCCCTGGGATCTCACCTAACACTCTTCTTGCATTAGTGCAAAGCGTAATATATCAAAAGTGGTGCTCTATAATAAGCTTTAAACACGTGTTAATCCGATATTAACATATAAACCATAAATTGAATAAATATAAGTGATACAAACAAATCCTTGAATGCTGCTGTGACCCAGTGCAGGACTGCTCTCTCAATCCCAGGTGAATATGACGACGTGGTGATCAAAGGGAAGCGCAAACATGTGGAGATAAAAAAAAAAAAAAAACTGATGGTGCAGTATTGTGACAAATAAGTGTGTATTCTTCTTTAAGTCTGCTGTTATTTATACTCACAAGTGTGAGGATGATACTGTGTACGTAAAGGTATCTTTGGGTATATGTCTGCAGTGATGATAAACTGGCTGGAAACTCAGTGTGGGAATGTATTCCTTAAATAGTTAAACACAGAAAAGCCAACATAGCGCGATCTGTTTAAAAACTGTATTCAAGTGGTTAAAAATATAACAATACACTCACATGATGTATGCTATTTAAAAGCATTTAGATATGCAATGGATCTCGGCTCTGGTGTCTTGGTGCAGTTTTTCCTTCCCTCTTCTCGGCGTGCATCTCACTCGTGCGTTCCAGCAGGGCGGATGTGATGTCAGTGAGACTTCGGGAGTTCCGGTTTTGCGGGCTGGCTGTGAATCACCTTCACTCTACGCGTTTCTTCCCTTAGGATTTCTTCAGGAGTGTTGGTGATGATACTGTGGCTAGATTATATACCCTAACATGTGTGCTGATAGGATCAACACTTAATTAGTGTCTTAAAGGGATATTCGTTTATTTATGGCTAAAGTGCAAACTGTGCTATAAAAAGTCTCAAGTATCGGATATTCTAATTAGTACTTGATTAAGATGTTATGCAAATTATTATGAATGGATGTGTATATATTGTTACAGCATATTTCATGATTCCATGTATATTAATGTTATCTCCATATTACAACATATATGGAGTCCAAAACAGAATAATATATAAACTACAATTTATTTAAAACTTAGAACTTAGCGTCGCAGTAAAACTATTTTTTATAAAATATAAAATATGTAAAATTATGTATATATCTATAGTAAAATTCTACATAGCATTTAAAAACCTTGGTATATTGAGGATGGTCTAAATGGAGACAAGAAATGTATAATTAAAATCATGATAGATAACAGATTAATATAAATTAACATTATACAAAAACTTTATAAAAAAAGGCTTCACATCAAAGTCTAAATTTAAACCTTGAGGGGACATAGTTTGCAGTTCATACATCCAGTATGATTCTCTTTTTATTAATGCTAAATCTCTATTTCCCCCTCTCCAATGAGGCATAATTTGTTCAATGGCTTTATAGGTTAGACCTTGAGGATTGGAATTGTGAGCTATTAAAAAATGATTAGAGACACTGTGTGTGGTAAGTTTCCTTTTGATGTTACCAATATACTCTAATATGCGCACTTTCAGGGGGCGTATTGTTTTTCCTATGTATTGGTATCCGCAACTGCATTCCAGAAGATAGATCACAAAATTGGACCTGCAGTTGAGATGTTGTTTTATTTTATAGGACTTCTGAGTGACGGAAGAAATAAAACTATCTGTTGAGGCGGAACTAAATTGACATGCTGTGCAAACTTTACAGTTGAAAAAACCCTTGGGTAAATTCAGCCAAGTGGAGTGGTTTGTTTGTTTTTTCTTTAATGCGCTTGGAGCCAGTTTATTTTTAATATTTGGTGCTTTTTTAAAAATCCTCTGTGCTCTGTCAGGTAGGTATGATCCTAGAATTGGATCATTTTTTAATATAGCCCAGTGTGTATTGATAATAGCTCCATTTTTTTTTGCTGTATTGTGTAATAAATGGCACTTTCATTTTTGTGTCTGAGTTTTTCTTACATGCTGGTATTAATAAAGATTCTCGAGTTTCCAGATTGATTCTTTCCAAAGCTTGCTCAATATTCTTAGACTTATAATTTGTTTCTTTGAATTTTTTGGTTAAAATAGTAGACTGTTCTATAAAAGCAGAATTATCTGTGCAGTTGAGTTTGATTCTGCGATATTGGCCATATGGTATATTTGATATCCATTTATCAAGATGGCAGCTGGACTGAAGAATAAAATTATTAGCGTCCACTTCTTTAAAATAATTTTTTGTTTTAATACAGTCGTTTTCTAGATAAATTGTCAAGTCTAAGAAGTTGATACTGGATTTGCTTATATTAGACGTAAATTTAAGATTTAAATCATTATTGTCTAAATATATGAGAAACAGATTAAGGTCATCCTCTGTGCCCTTCCAAATGAAAATAATATCATCTATGAATCTCCACCATGTGACCAAGTTCGCGTCCAGACCCTCCCATGACCATATGTATTGATCTTCCCACATGGCCATGAGAAGATTAGCGTAACTGGGCGCGAACTTCGTACCCATGGCGGTTCCACATAACTGTAGGTAAAATACCTCGTCAAACCAGAAAAAAAAATTGTAATATAAATTGTATACAATTAATCAGAAAATCAATTGTTCTTGTTGATAATTGCCACTGTATTCAAGAAACTGTCTTATGGCCCTACATCCGTCTAAGTGTCTAATCGACGTGTATAAGGCTGTCACATCTGTTGTGACAAGTATATATACCTTTTGCCATTGTATACTTTGTAATAACAATAATACATCATTTGTATCCTTTAAGTATAATTTTTGTTCTTTCACTAGACTCTGCAAGTAGCTATCTATAAACTCAGATAGGTTGGATGTGAGTGATCCTATACCGGATATTATTGGTCTTCCGGGAGGATTGGTTACATTCTTGTGTATTTTTGGTTGAAAGTAGAATATAGGAAATTTTGGATCCTGTACATTAAGAAACATAAATTCATCTTCTTTTAGGATGCCTTTTTGTTTGCCTTCTTGTAATAGGGCCTGTAGTTCTTTTTGAAATGTTGTGGTGGGATTTGTCTTTAATTTTTGATATGTGATAGTATCACCAAGAATTCTATTGGCCTCTTTCATATAGTTACAGTGATCCATGATAACTACTCCCTTATCTGCTGATTTTATTACAATGTTTTGATCCTGAGCTAAGTCTTTTAATGCATTTCTTTCTCCTTTGGTTAAATTAGGGTGACTAGTATTGTTACCATTTGTTAGAGAGTCTAGATCTTTCATAATCAATTGAAAGAATACATCTAAATGGTTACCCTTGGCAAATGTTGGGAACATTTTTGATTTTGGTTTGAACTTTGAATGTACATATGTGGAAGAATTTGGATGGGTGTTGGATGAACCATCTGTGGAACTAGTTGTTGGACCATTCCAATTTCTAGTTTCTGCCTCTTTATTTATAAAAAATCTTTTTAAGGTAAGTGTTCTCAAAAATTTATGTGCATCTATATATAGATTGAATTTATTTGATCCAATCGTAGGAGCAAAAGTTAATCCTTTGCTAATTACTTTTGTTTCGTCCTCAGTAAGAATTTTTTACTAATGTTAAAAATGTTTTTTGTATTTAAAATGTTTTTCTTGTTTTTCCCTTTATTTCCCCCTCTTCTCCCTCTGACATGCATCTTTTTTGTCTTTGTTTTTGAGGGATACTTTGATTTGTTAAGGGGTGAAATGGGTTCCTGGTTTCCCATGAACTCATACACCCCTTGGGCTCTAAAAAAAGAGGAAGAAGCAGAGGATTCCTTAGAAGGCTCAACTTTTTCCAATTTGGAATTTTCTTTTGAAGATTTTCCTAAAATATCGCTTAGTTCTAAGTGTTTTGTTTTTTCTTTTGCTTTGCCTCCTACAGGTAAAGATTTGGTTTCTATCTTTTTTGATTCTACCTTTTTGGTCTGAATTTGTGGTAGAAAACCTGCATGATTTTTGGGATATTTATCCGAAAATTTCCCTCTATAGGAGGTATCCATGTGAGCAGTTGTTATCAAGCTATTTTCAGGAGGATCATGGGCTAAGTGTATCTTAGACTTATTTTTGGAGTTTTTGTTCCATGTTCTTTCAATGCCTTTGGCATAATCATCCTGATCTCTCCTGAATTTTTGTAGCTTGATAGCAATTACTTGTTTTTTAAAAGTGTCTATATTTTTCTGCATTTTAATATCCCTTTCACTATAATCTTTAATGTTTTCTAGTGAGCCTAAATCAGTTCTTAGGTCTTCTATTTCTTTATCTAAAATAGCTAGATGTTTTTCTTGTTGTTCCATAATTAGTCTTATAAGATTAAATGAACATTCATCCTGTGTTGAATTCCATTTTTGTATAAATTCCTCATCACTCAAGTCCATAGAGGGGTTCTTTTGTCACTCAGAAGTCCTATAAAATAAAACAACATCTCAACTGCAGGTCCAATTTTGTGATCTATCTTCTGGAATGCAGTTGCGGATACCAATACATAGGAAAAACAATACGCCCCCTGAAAGTGCGCATATTAGAGCATATTGGTAACATCAAAAGGAAACTTACCACACACAGTGTCTCTAATCATTTTTTAATAGCTCACAATTCCAATCCTCAAGGTCTAACCTATAAAGCCATTGAACAAATTATGCCTCATTGGAGAGGGGGAAATAGAGATTTAGCATTAATAAAAAGAGAATCATACTGGATGTATGAACTGCAAACTATGTCCCCTCAAGGTTTAAATTTAGACTTTGATGTGAAGCCTTTTTTTATAAAGTTTTTGTATAATGTTAATTTATATTAATCTGTTATCTATCATGATTTTAATTATACATTTCTTGTCTCCATTTAGACCATCCTCAATATACCAAGGTTTTTAAATGCTATGTAGAATTTTACTATAGATATATACATAATTTTACATATTTTATATTTTATAAAAAATAGTTTTACTGCGACGCTAAGTTCTAAGTTTTAAATAAATTGTAGTTTATATATTATTCTGTTTTGGACTCCATATATGTTGTAATATGGAGATAACATTAATATACATGGAATCATGAAATATGCTGTAACAATATATACACATCCATTCATAATAATTTGCATAACATCTTAATCAAGTACTAATTAGAATATCCGATACTTGAGACTTTTTATAGCACAGTTTGCACTTTAGCCATAAATAAACGAATATCCCTTTAAGACACTAATTAAGTGTTGATCCTATCAGCACACATGTTAGGGTATATAATCTAGCCACAGTATCATCACCAACACTCCTGAAGAAATCCTAAGGGAAGAAACGCGTAGAGTGAAGGTGATTCACAGCCAGCCCGCAAAACCGGAACTCCCGAAGTCTCACTGACATCACATCCGCCCTGCTGGAACGCACGAGTGAGATGCACGCCGAGAAGAGGGAAGGAAAAACTGCACCAAGACACCAGAGCCGAGATCCATTGCGTATCTAAATGCTTTTAAATAGCATACATCATGTGAGTGTATTGTTATATTTTTAACCACTTGAATACAGTTTTTAAACAGATCGCTCTATGTTGGCTTTTCTGTGTTTAACCATTTAAGGAATACATTCCCACAACGAGGTTCCAGCCAGTTTATCATTACTGCAGACATATACCCAAAGATACCTTTACGTACACAGTATCATCATCACACTTGTGAGTAAAAATAACAGCAGACTTAAAGAAGAATACACACTTATTTGTCACAATACTGCACCATCAGTTTTTTTTTATATCTCCACATGTTTGCGCTTCCCTTTGATCACCACGTCGTCACTCTTCTTGCATTAGCCTGATATTTGTGTATAGGTTTAGACTTTTTGTATTGGACATATGTTATATGTTGTCACTTTGTCTATTTCAGGGTTCTGTTTTGTGTTTTTATCATGTTTTAGTTTGTTACAGTTGAGGACATTAAAGTATCATATTTTTGAGGATTTTTTGAGTGCTAATTTTTGAGACTTCTTCTGTCTTTTCTGTAATATATATATATATATATATTTACATATATATATATATATATATATATATATATATATATATATATATATATATATATATATATATATATAATGGATTCACAGTAGTGCATCCATAGTTAAGGACTTCCATTATAAAGCACATTTTTCAGTTGCTCATACAGTAGCTCTCTCAAAAATTCACAAATCCATCTGAAATTTTGGTAAGCTGAATGTTTGTGAAAAGTTGGTGTCGAATCTGTACAGTAATTTTTGAGTTACAAAATTAGGTATTTTAAACGTCTGTAGCCTATAGTTTACCTTGGAAAATGTTGTTCCCTATAACTCAAAGAGGAAAGAATGGATTTGTGTGAAATGTGGCACATAGTTAGTGATTTAGGGATAGAAGTGCATTTGAGTAGGTTCTTTATATGTATATGCTATATACATATAACAAAAAAATAAGTAAATGAAACAGCGCCAACAGGTAACCCATGAAAATAGGAACTGGACTGTCCTGTTAGACCACTAGATGAATATAATTAGCAAACCTAAATTGCCAGCTAATCAAAGGGATAATTAGCCAAATGAACAAGTGCTTTACTAAAATACTATACCAAAGAAAATATGCAATCATACAAAATACAAATAGAAATACAAAATGTTGTGAAAAATATAGTAAAATATAGTTTAATAAAACAGTCCCAATACAGAGTCCTCCGTAGTCTTTGCAGCCTGGAGACAGGAATCAACAATTCCTCAAATATATTTACAAACACAAATATAAGAGAACAGGCACACTCCTAGTGTAATAAAGTTTGCTTGAATACGAGCAGTTATGAGAAAATCTCAATCTCCAACTCCGCAAACAGATCCTCTTGGCTTCATCTGTAGTTGGATGCCTCACAGTCCCCGCAACCGAATGTGGAACCTGCATGCCGAGTTGCCTCCAATTTTGCTCCCCCAGCTACAGGATCTTCTCCACTATTCAGCCTGGCACTCGTTCGGTACAGGATGAAACTTGCGGCAGGTATCCTCTAAGTCAGATGTAATGTCTGCTCCAGAACTTCAGTTTTGTGATTATTGCACTGCACTCACTCACTCACAGTGGCACCCTAGGCGTTTCGTCAGGATGACTTCATCATGGGTTGAAACCCAACATAAGAACAAACCCCATTACACCAACATAATATTTTTTAGTTGTTAGTTGTCATGCCATTAACCAGCCACTATCTCCAAAGGTAACACGGCAAACCACATCAAAACAAGACCTCCAGAGATTTGATCTAAACTAATAATTAAACTACCGTACTCTCGTCAATGCAACCATTGAGTCCACTTGGATGTAGTGTACCCAAAACATACATACAGTAGGTCTCTCTGATACACAACCTTTTATACCTATCACCCCCCAAGTGAGAGGGTGAAATAGATTCAATCCCCATAATAGAAAGTGAACATGGATCCTTACCATAAACTAATTTATAATGTCGGGAAAAAGGCTGTATAAATGGAAACTGTGTATCGTGTTTCTTCGGTGTTCAAGAAACCGTGTGCTCAATGCCCTTGATTTTCACCCAATATATTGTAGGCCAGATTGGCACGATACTAGATACATCACATATGTGCTAAGACAATGAATATAGTCATTAACTTCATATGTTGTTCCATTAGCGAATTATGTAAACTTATTTGCTTTCATAATATGTTTGCATGTTATGCACCAACTTCTCCCACCGCACAAAATACCTTTAGCCTTTTTTATATTGGTTAATGCATCAGCCTTATTCGTTAATTTAAGCTTACTTGGGGCCAACATTGTTTTAATTTTCCTTGCCTTTCTAAGAGAATAGGAGCTTGAAGAGGCAATTGATGACCAATAATTGGATCATTGTGCATAATGCTCCAATGCCGATTTAGTACGCTCCTAATCTGATAACCAGATTTATTGTATTGAGTTATACATTTTGGAGCTATCTGAATTGTTTTAACCCCACTAACCTTAATATTTCTTCTTGATGCTTAAACCAAACTAGATTTAGCTTTAGATTTATATAGTAAATCGACATGATCCATTTGCTTAGCATCCTCAAATGCTTTACTTATAATCTCACTTGCATAACATTTTTCAAGGAATTTTTCTGTCAGTGTGTGGCCTTGGTCTAAAAAGTCTGAATTGATTGAACAGTTGTGCCTAATCCTAAAGAATTGACTTTTGGGCACATTATCTAACCACTTCTGATAATGATTGCTACTATATTGAATATAGCTATTGGCAGATACGACTTTAAAGTGTGTTGTGTTTGAATACTCTTATCTTCATCATTAATAAATCATTATAAATCAAGAAATGTCACAGTTTTTGGATGTATGGTATAAGTGAATTTGAGTCCCATCAATTATTTACTGTGTTTTCCATGGTGTCACGCTGTGATCACCACAAACTAGACGGGACCGTGAGGCCGAGGTAAGGATTAGATACAACACCAACCCACAGCCACGGGGGTGCATCTTGATTGTAGATTGGTCAAGGTAGCCGGGTTGGGGTTGGAGAGGTACGGATCATTGCGGGTACTTTGCTAAGGTCGGGGTTGGAGAGGTATGGATCGTTGCGGGTACTTAGCCAAGGTCGGAGTTGGAGAGGTCCGGATCATTGTGGGTAAGCCGAGGTCGGGGAGCTAGAGGTGTGGAGTCCAAGAGTAAAGCCGGGTCGGTACACAGGAGGACACTGAAAGCAGGGCAAGTCAGAGAGAGACTGGGAACAAGGCAAGGCACAAGAGAGGTGAACACAGGAACTTAGACTATGCTCAGCCGAAAAGTGAATGGTGAGCAGGGAATATATATGAGAGACTCACCAATGGGAAGCCAGTAGCCTGGAGGCGGGGATCAGGAGGAATCCAATGCAGGTAGGTTCCATGTGCAGAGGCATCTATGTCTTTAACAGAGTGGGTGTGCCCGTGCGAGGAGGCATGCATGCGCCAACGCGCATGCAAGCACGCCCGCATGATGAGAGGCCCCCAGCCGGCACACGGGCATGCATCTGATCCGGCAGCGCGGCATCCGAATGACTGCGGCGGCAGCGGCGGGGAGAAGGGAGCACCGAGGCTCCGGCATCACTGGAGGTAAGAGGGGCCCACGTCAGTGGTTGCATGGCGTTCTGAAACCCGCGGAGGGCACACCGGGGCGGTGTGCCTCTGCGACCCTCACTGTACCCACCTTCAGGAGCGACCTCCGGGTGACTCCAAGATTGATTCTCTGGGTATCTTTGATGGAAGAGACGGAGGAATCTGGGATCATGAAGACGATGATGCGGATCCCAAGACCTTTGCTCAGGTCCGAATCCTTTACAGTGTAAAAGGTACTGAATAATCCTCTGGAGTACCTGGAATCCAGGATGGATTGTACCTCATATTCTAGTTGGCCCTGTACAAGGCAAGGAGGAGGGAAAGCAGTAGGAGCCGAAGAAAGTGTATTTCTGGTGGCTGGTTTTAAGAGGTTCGACGAGGGAGAGATGAAGTTGATGGTTTTAAGAGAGTGACATGGAACACAGAGGGAATCTTCATCGAAGATGGAAGCCGTATCCGATATGCAACCGATTAATTTTCTCAGTGACTACAAATGGTCCTGTAAGAGGACATGTGCAGAGGTACGCAATGGAGACCGTTTAAAGTGAAACTAAAATTAGGCTTTATTGCGCCTGTCCCTTTAGCACAGGAAAATATGAAAATAAGCCAAACAAAAACCTATCTCCGCTTTGGAGACTATCTACACATGTAGTTCAGCCCTCTCTATAACTGGGTGGTTAGCTAAGCTATTTACCAGCTCAAAATATATATACATATTAACAGATATATAAACAGTCCCATAAGAAAGTCTTATCTGTTTCTTGTAGCTGTAGGGGAAGGCTTTTCTGTTCTCCTGGTGTCCACACCCTTGTGTGATAAGGCAATGTCAGGATCCAGGTTTAGAAGCATGGTCCCCTGTGTCTTGCTGGCAGCGTGTAGTCTCTTTGCAGCTCAAGACAGTGTCTTTGTGCAGGCTTCTCTGTTTCCTGGGTCAGCTCACAAAATGTGAGCTAAATAAATCTGTCTGTCCTTCCTTGGTTCAGCCCCCAATTGTGAGACTAAGGAATTCTCTCTTCCTGTCAGAACAGACTATTTCACAGAGCTGTGATTAGCAGATGGGGTTGATTGCACCAGCAATTAACCAGCACACTGCTGGATTTGAGGCAAGCCTGTTTAACAGGGATAAGACCCTGTTACAGGTCCAATGAACCTGGGTGCTAGTTTTAGGGACGGGATCTTGAGTTGAATGTTTTTGGATGACAACCAGATCTCGTCTCAAGGTTTAAATTCCTGGACCTCCCTTCAATGCCGGTCTGCTTGGGTCTTTTGTCTGGTAATTGCCATAGCTTCTGAAGACTCCTGACTCTGTCGTCTGCCACTGGGACCCCGGAGGCAGAGTTGGAGAAGGGTAGAAGGGGATGGAAACCATAGTTAAAGAAAAAGGGCGACTCTGCAGGGGATCCATTGTGTAGATTGTTAAGAGCAAACTCGGCCCAGGGAAGGAGTTCGGTCCAGTCGTCCTGATTATCAGACACGAAACACTGGATGTATTTTTCCAATGACTGGTTCATTCTCTCGGTCTGGCCATTGGTCTGAGGATGGTACCCGGCTGAAAAATGTAGGGCTATCCCCAGTCACTGGCAGAAGGAGTGCCAGAATTTGGATTTAAATTGGGAACCTCTGTAGGAGACTATGGCCCCGTCGAAAGATTTCTTTGGTGAAGATGTCTGCCATTTTTGGAGTGTTGGGAAGGCCTCTCAATGGAACAGAGTGAGACTGTTTTGAAAAACGATCTACTACTACCAGAATGGTTTTCATTCTCTTAGACAACGGTAGTTCAACTATAAAATCCATGGCTAAGTGCGTCCAAGGGCGGTTCAGAATAGGAAGTGGGCGAAGAGTCCTGGTCGTTTATCCCAGGGAATTTTACTCCGAGCACATGTTGGGCATGCACCGACAAAGTCTTTGATGTCCCTTTGCATCCTGGGCCACCAGAAGGTCCGTTCTACTAGATCAATGGTCCTACTGGTCCAGTGATGTCCAGTGATCTTGGAGGAGTGGCCCCACTCCAGTACCTTCTTACGTGGCTGGGTGAATAGATGACCATCCGGGACCACAAGGCCCTCTGGAACGTGAGACTGCTGTAGAACAATGTCCCTCAATGCATTGAAGGTAATAGATGAAAGAAAATACTTGGAGGGGAAGATTGGTCTCAGTTGCTCCTCGTTCTTGTCGTCAATGGCAAACTGGCGATAGAGGGTATTGGCCTTGATATTCTTTGAGCCCGGAAGGAAGGAAATAATAAAATTGAACCGTGAGAAGAACAGTGACCACCTGGCATGACGGGCCCCTAAACGACGAGCACCCTTGATATAAAACAAGTTCTTGTGGTCGGTGAGAATTGTGATGGGATTCTCAGCACCCTCCATTAAATGTCTCCACTCTTCCAAGGTCAACTTCCCGATTACCAACGTCGAAGTTCTGTTCTGCTGGCGAAAATTTCTTTGAAAAGAAAGCATAGGGGTGAAGTCTGGACTGAGGGCTCTTCCTCTGAGAAAGAATTGCACTGGGTCCTACGCATCTACCTCCAAGGTGAACGGCAGCTTGGGGTCCAGATGAATGAGGATCGGTGCCAAAGAGAAGGCGGTCTTCAAATGATCAAATGCTTGTTTGGCTGAAGACGACCATGAGGAAGGATCCGCACCCTTCTTGGTGAGAGCAATGATGGGGGCTACAACTGCGGAGAAATTTTGGATGAAGCGCCGGTAATAATTTGCAAAGCCCAAGAAGCGTTGGATAGCCTTAAGGGTTGTGGGAAGAGGCCAATCCAGCACTGCTATGTAGAAAAAAGATGCAGCGCACCGCGATCCAAATGAAGAACAGGTCTGGCCAAAAATAGGAGATCTTTATTAAGGTATCATAAAATCAAGGGATGCAACCCTTCTACGCGTTTCGTGATAAAGTGCTATGCACGAAACGCGTAGAAGGGTTGCATCCCTTGATTTTATGATACCTTAATAAAGATCTCCTATTTTTGGCCAGACCTGTTCTTCATTTGGATCGCGGTGCGCTGCATCTTTTTTCTACATAGCTGGACATCACTCTACAGCAGCACGCGATGGAGGGGAGACTCTGGTGAAAGCAGTGGTACAGTGAGTACATAGGGCCAGCCCAATGAGGTAGAGGAGGCTGTCCTTGGACTACCTACCCCTACCTTCAGGGTATCTGGTGCCCCAATTTGCTGAGACTCAAATGTATGCATTATAATAGTTAATATCCAGACTGTGTTCCCCTCCTACCTGTGTGCAAGACACTACTGAGCACCTTACCTCACCAATCCAACACTGCCTTAACCTTCACCAGATCCAAGGTGAGACCTTTGTTAGAGATGATATACCCCAGGAAGGTTGTGGACGTTTTGTGGAAGTGGCACTTCGCGAACAGAAGATTCTCCCGAAGGTGAAGAAGAACCTGTTTAACGTGGGAAATTTGCTCCTGTCCGGTTTTGGAAAAAATCATTATGTCGTCCAGGTACATGACCAAAAATTGATTAAGAAGGTCTCTGAAAACCTCGTTCACAAAGTCCTGGAAGACGGCCGGGGCGTTAGAGAGCCCAAAGGGCATGACGAGGTATTCGTAGTAGCCATTGTGAGTACTGCACCGACACACTTTATTCGAGCAAATACCCAGTATGTACCTGGCAGATACCTGGAATGCGCCGCTCCTCACCTCTGACAAGTCCCTTTGCGTTTGCCTTCCCAGCCTGGGTTCATGCCTGGCTGACGGGCGGCTGATCTGTTAAATGATAATGATTAGGATTTAATAGGCTGCAATGCTTTGCGTGTCTACCAGATGGCATAAATTCATGAATTGTAATGCAGTATATATATATATACTGTGCAGTATTGCAGCCAGCGGGAATAAAATGCTTCAATCCCTGCCTGGAAAATACCTCAATGCACTCAGGCAGAAAACAGTCACAAACTTCAATACACCCGGGTATACCCGAAGTCGTGGGACTAGCCGAGCTCGAATAAAGTGTGTCGCCAGTGTATTGAAGGCCGTTTTCCATTCGTCGCCCTGGCGAATCCTTACCAAATTGTAGGCCCCTCAAAGATCTAATTTGGTAAAGATCTTGGCCCCCTGAAGACAGTCAAAAAGTTCCGGAATCAGCGGTAGGTAATAACGGTTTTTAATGGTAATCTTGTTAAGACCCCTGTAGTCAAAAGATGGATCTCTAAGACTATGTATTTTCTTCACGAAAAAGAACCCTGCACCGGCTGGAGAGGAGGATTTGCAAATGAAATCTCTCTGTACATTTTTGGAGATATATTCCTTCATAGCCTTGGTCTCGGGAAGTGAAAGAGGATAAGAAGAACCCCTGGGTGGTACGGACCCCGGCAGTAAGTCAATCGGGCAATCGAAGAACCGGTGCAGTGGCAAGACCTCAGACCTGGCTTTATCGAACATGTCGCGGAACTTGACATAGGCCTCCGGCAGTCTTGATTCTACCTCCTTGGGAGTAGTAACTCCACAGGTGTTATTGGGCGATACCAAACAGTTCTCGTGGCAGAACGGAATCCACTGGACCGGATCCTTGCCTGACCAACAAATGCGAGGATTGTGCCGCTTGCAGCTAAGGTAACCCGAGAATTACGTCTACTGATGGTGTGTGGAAAGCATCCAACTGAAGCTCCTCGGAGTAGCTTTCGCCAGTCTGTAGGTGAAGAAGAATTGTCTGTAGAGTTGAAGGCGGGCTGCACTGGTCGACCATCTATGGCCTCTAACCCTATTGGGAACTTCTTGTGGACGAGGGGAATCAGGCTCCTCTCAGCGAAACCTTGGTCGACAAAGTTACCCGCCGAACCGGAATCAATGAAAGCAAAAGCGACACGTGGAAGCCAATGCCGAATAGACTAACGGGGAGCAGAATCCTAGAAGGAGGCTTTGCTTAGATGGGAAAGGGAAAGTGTTCCCAATGTGAGTCCCCTGTGCCCCTCGATGTCTTGGATCTCCGAACTTCTGGGGATAGTGAAGCGCCTGGTGCCCAGGACTGGTGCAGTAGAGGCACAGGCGTTGCTTCTCGGTAGCCGACAATTTATTGCCTCCTAATTGCATGGATTTGTGACTTTGGAAGCGGAGGGATTTCGAAGTGCTCCCCTGGGAAGAAGAGACTCCTGAGGTGAGCGTTAGATGTCGGGCTCACTCGGAACTCCTTTCCTGTCTCCGCTGATCTATGCAAATGAAACTGGCGATCAGCTCCTCGAGGTCCATTGAACATTCATGCGCCGCAAGTTCATCCTTCAGTGTCTCCAAAAGACCCTACCAGAAGGTGGCCGACAAGGACTCGTTGTTCCATCCGGTCTCTGCTGCCATGGTTCGAAACATGAGGGCATATCTAGCGACCGTCCGGGTTCCCTGGGAAAAATAAAACAGCAGAAGACAGGGGTGCCCAATGCTACATCAAATTGACAAAACATATATGGTAATGAATATAAAGTTTAAATATTTGAATAATAATAGTAATTACTTGTTATTTTAGTTAAACCCTTTGGCCAAAGCGTCGTAGGCCTGCATACCAATGTCAAGGTAAACCAAAAATGCAGGTCCTAACACTAAAACTGTGAACCCTTCCTGTTACCTCTGTATCAGGGGAAGGAACTGCAGTGAGTCCTGTCCATTCAGCAAGTTGCCAGAACCTCCCAAGTTAAAAAGGTGGGGAGGGGCAATCTCTGGGGGGAGGTGCCACCTAACCTCCATAGACCGTTACCAGTCAGAAATTGAGTAACACACATATTCCCAGATAGCTCAAACTCCTACATCCACCACATCATGAATATATATTTATGCCAAAATGGGTGCTACTGAGCGTGGCAAATGTATACAACAGAAGACAGGGGTGCCCAATGCTACATCAAATTGACAAAAAATATATGGTAATGAATATAAAGTTTAAATACTTTAACATAATAGTAATTACTTGTTTTTTTAGTTAAACCCTTTGGCCAAAGCGTCATAAGCCTGCATACCAACGTCAAGGTAAACCAAAGATGCAGGTCCTAACACTAAAACTGTGAACCCTTCCTGTTACCTCTGTATGAGGGGAAGGAACTGCAGTGAGTCCTGTCTATTCAGCAAGTTGCCAGAACCTGCCAAGTTAAAAAGGTGGGGAGGGGTGAGCTCTGGGGGGAGGTGCCACCTAACCTCCATAGACTGTTACCAGTCAGAAATTGATTAACACACATATTCCCAGTAAGCTCAAACTCCTACATCCACCACATCATGAATACAGTGGCGACAGCTTTTAGTCTTAATCGGCTAGATCCGCGATTTTCAGATTATCCCGGTTATGTGCGGTTTTGTGTCGTTTTCGCCCAGAGTAAACTGCGTTATTTTCGCGCTTGTGATATTAGCATTTTATTCTTGCTGTCTGCAATACTGCAATGCCGTGTAAAAACTCAGGGGGGTGTTTGCGAGCTGTTGTCTTGGAAGTCTAATACCTTCGCGGTTCAACCTACGTCAGTACACAGTCTGTGTGTGCGCGCGCATTAATTGTAAATTTGCATATTTAAAGTATACATGCATTTGCGGTGCTGTGCTGCTGTACAGTATGTCTCATTTGAAAATTGTTGAAACTCATAGGCGTGTACAGTACTGTAACAGTGTCACATTTCTGCAACAGTATATAGCGCTCTCCCCTCGCTCAGGATAATTAACTGCACTGCAGGTTATTTCAACTTCTTATCTTCTGTGCAATGCATTATATCTCTCCCACACCATTCCTTTGAACATGTGTCTGGTTTCAATCACATTCCTGCTTGACAGCAGGAATTTACTGCACATGCGCCTGTAACTTCACCCACCACTGCTTGCTTGCCTGAGTGAGTGACCAAAAAAAAAATTAAGAATTTTTTTTTTATTGTAATTTTTTTTTCTCCACAAGCCTGCAAAAACCATCTTACTGTAGCTTTTGTCTGCGACCCTGTGCGTTTGACTGCACATGGTTGATTTGTGTGCTTTTTACGTACTGTATTTGGGAGTGTATTATTATGATGAACTGCCTTTTGAAATTAAAGTATGTCTCTAGCTTTGAACTTCATGCGGCTGTCTTTAATTTTTGGAATCTTGCCATTATGTTTTGAATCCGTTCATAGTCGAGCTTCAAAGCCTCACTGCGCCTGCGGGTAATTCTTGTTCAGATGGGAGCTATTTAGCTGCTATGCTGCTTACTGCGCATGAGTTACCCAACCCCCCCCCCCTCTACACAGAGTCATTCGACAGACAACTGCACAGAGTCATTCATTTTCTGAAGTTAGTCATTGTGTTTTAATCCGTCCCTAGCCAAGCGTCAATTGCCTCACTGCGCCTGCGTGTACTCTAAGCCTCTTTGAGATGGAAGCTAGCTGCTTACTGCGCATGAGTCACCCAACCCCCCCCCCCTCTCCACAGAGTCGTTAATTTTCTGAATCTTGCCATTGTGTTCTTAATCCGTCTATAGCCGAGCTTCAAAGCCTCACTGCACCTGTGTGATCCTTTTCCAGATGGGAGCTATTTAGCTGCTTAGCTGCTTACTGCGCATGAGTCACCCAACCCTCCCCCTCTCCACAGAGTAATTAATTTTCTGAATCTTGCCATTGTGTTCTTAATTTGTCCATAGCCGAGCTACAGTACAGAACAAAGCCTCACTGCGCCTGCGTGTAATTCTCTTTGAGACGGGAGCTTTGAGGCTTTGTTTACAGCAACGTTTTGGAAAATCCCTTCTCGAATTTGATTTGCACTGAGCATCACCTTGATATTATAATAATAATAATAATAATAGCATGTTTTTGTATAGCGCTGTTAGTTACAGTATACGTACCGCTTTCCAGAGACATTTTCCAGGCACAGGTCCCTCCCTGTCCCGTGGAGCTCACAATCTACTGTATGTTTTTGGTGCCTGAAGCACAGGGAGATAAAGTGACTTGCTTTTTATGTACTGTATTTGGGGGTTGTATTTGGGGGTTTATGGATCAAATTATTATGATGAACTGCCTTTTGAAATTACTGTACTCTACTCTACAGTACTGCTGCGGCCGAGTTTATTCGAGCATTTGCCCGTTCTCGGCCGCAGCAGTAACCTGGCGCGCGCCGGAGGGTGCCGGGCGCGTGCCGAAGCCTCGGAGGAGAGGCCCGCCGATCGGGGCTTCCCACTCTCCTCACCGGGTCCGCCGGGTCCCCCGGAACATCCCGCCGCCGTCCTCACATCCGCGCGACACCAGGGCTCCCTCGGGGAGCCCTGGGCACGCGTACAGGCGGCACAGGCACCCGATGACGGTGATGCGCGGCACGCTGAGGGAGTGCGGCTCGCAAGCCGGGACATATCCCGGCTTGCGGAATGAGCCGTACTCGAATAAAGTGTGCCGCCTGTGTATGTAATTTCTTTGAACTGCAGCAGAACTAATCCTTCATCCCTCCCCCACGCACACACAAACTCTTTTCAACAGACACCTCTACAGAGTCATTCATTTTCTGAAGTTAGTCATTGTGTTTTTAATCCGTCCCTGGCCGAGCGTCAATCGCCTCACTGCGCCTGCGTGTACGCTAAGCCTCTTTGAGATGGGAGCTAGCTGATTACTGCACATGACTTACCCAACCCCCTCCCAACCCTTTGAGGCTTTGTTTATGGTAACGCTTTGGAAAATCCCTTCTCGAATTTGAAATGTAAAGCTGATTTGCACAGCATTGTGAGAATTGAGAGTAAAAAAAAACATTAACTGATTCATGTTGTTTTGACATTCATTCTTATACTGTGGGTGTGGGGGTGTGTGGTTGTCAATGATTATAATTACCAGGAATGTGAATAAATATTTTTTTTTTCATCAGGAATAAAAAAATACAAATATAAAAATAATCATGAATAATACATAATGCAGTCTTTATTAAGTTCTTCTGGCAGATAAAAATTGAATAAATATTTAGAAAACATTTGTAAAACATGGAGAAACATGAATTATGCACATTTATAAGAATATTATGTAATAATATATATACACTGTAATGTATAATATATGTATACTGTATATATATATATATATATATATATATATATATATATATATATATATATATATATATATATATATATATATATATATATATATACAGTATACATATATATATATATATATATATATATATATATATATATATGTATATATATATATATATATATATATATATATATATATATATATATATATATATATATATATATATATGTATACTGTATATATATATATATATACAGTATACATATATTATACATTACAGTGTATATATATTATTACATAATATTCTTATAAATGTGCATAATTCATGTTTCTCCATGTTTTACAAATGTTTTCTAAATATTTATTCAATTTTTATCTGCCAGAAGAACTTAATAAAGACTGCATTATGTATTATTCATGATTATTTTTATATTTGTATTTTTTTTTACTTTATTTTATTTGTATTTTACATATGTATATATATATATACACACACAGTATACTGTACATAGTATTATAATTTTTTCCGTCGTTATCTTGTTCCTCATTCCGTGTACAGTACAGTAGTTCATTGAGAGAGGAGAGGTTTTGGGTACATCAATACTGCTGTTTATATACTGTACATTTGACTGTACAAACAGATTAGACTGGACACAACACCCCACCTCCCCCCAGGCCACGCTTTTTTCCTGAAACGACATGAAAACAAAAAATTAGTGCAGTTACTGTATGTGCGTACTGTATTATGGCATTGTGTGATATGTAGTTCTAGTTTAGATGGCTGGTGCTGCTTTCTCTGAAAAGAAAAAAAATGACCAGTTAGTAGGCAGTTACTGTACTACTGTCAAACTAGTCTACTGTATACTGGAACTACTGTACTGTATACTCTGACTATTGGGAAAGAAAAAATCTGTGCCAAACTTACCTGTATCATACTGTACTTACAATACTACTGCACAGTACTACTTTCCTGATGCTTGCCCATTACGCGCGATCACAATGGGCAACACAGTCGCAATATGGTCTATATATTTATTGCAGCGTTCCACAGTGAGTACATCATTCCAAAAACTCATTATGCCTTTCAAAAACTCGTCCTTTTTGGAGGGTTTCGCCACTTTCCGGATATGGTCCTTCACCTGATGCCAGCCATTTCGATCGGAATGAAGTCTGGTGATCTGTCATTGGAAAAAAAGGACAATTAGTTTAAGAGATACAGTACACAGTAAAAACAGTGGGGAAAAAAATGAGACACGGTCTACTGCACTTACTCCGCTGGCGTCTTCACCCAGTTGATACCGCGCTCAAGGATATGCGCTGTTGACGCAGTGTGCTTCGGATCGTTGTCCTGGTAGAACTCTTTTGTATTTGTTTGCGTCCCGTATCATGGGGTACGTTCTGTAATGACAAGGAATAAAGAATTTTAGCGGTACAGTACAGTGTCCTAAACAACACTTTTACCTCCTGTACTGTCCAGTACTGCACCGACACACTTTATTCGAGCAAATACCCAGTATGTACCTGGCAGATACCTGGAATGCGCCGCTCCTCACCTCTGACAAGCCCTGTTGCGTTTGCCTTCCCAGCCTGGGTTCATGCCTGGCTGACAGGCGGCTGATCTGTTAAATGATAATGATTAGGATTTAATAGGCTGCAATGCTTCGCGTGTCTACCAGATGGCATAAATTCATGAATTGTAATGCAGTATATATATACTGTGCAGTATTGCAGCCAGCGGGAATAAAATGCTTCAATCCCTGCCTGGAAAATAACTCATTGCACTCGGGCAGAAAACAGTCACAAACCTCAATACACCCGGGTATACCCGAATTCGTGGGACTAGCCGAGCTCGAATAAAGTGTGTCGCCAGTGTACTAATTTCACACGTCCATATTTCCATCCAATTCTGCGTCTCAACTTCTTTATGCTGGTCTCGGATACAGTGAGATTGTGATTTTGCTGCAGAGTGTATTTGACCCTTAATGCACTCTTCTCATCATTCTCTTCACTTATTTTGTCGACCAGAAGAGTTGTCTCCCTACAATGTAGAGAAAAACAACAATCCGGTAAGTTACAGTGCAGTAGGCCACAATTACAGCACATCATTTGCAGTAAAAATAGTATAAAATTAGATAGGTCTAACCACCCTGACACAAGCACCAAAACTACAGGGATGGCACCGATGCATGCAAAGAAGAAAAAGGAGGGAGACCTCCGCAAATATCTGGGCCGATCGAGCTCACGGAGCGTGGCGGCAACAATTGCGCCAGATTCGAATGCGGGCTCAGAATCGGGATGAAGACACCACTGAAGGGCCAGAGCAACTACCAGTCCGCCGCTGCGATTTTGAGCGGTTATACAGGGACATGAAAGCCCTTATACATCTCGAAATGCAGGACTTAAAAAAAGAGGTGCAGGGGCTCGGTGAGTGAACCGAAGCACTGGAAGAGAAGGTGGCAGCCAGCTCAAAACTCCTCAAAAAATCAGACAAGCGTACCACACATATCCAGGCACAAATTAATGAACTGGCGGACAGGCAAGAAGACGCAGAGAACAGGGACCGCCGCAATAATGTCAGAGTGTGCGGTATCCCGGAGGCCATTACTGATGTGGAGGATTTCATCTCCCGCTGGCTAGCGGAGCTGCTCCCTGACTGCCCGGCCAACGAGCGGATAATGGACCGCTGTCACCGAGCCCTAAGAAGCAGACCTGCGGCAACAGAGCAGCCCCGAGATGTAATTGCTGGGCTGCACCACTTTCGCACCAGGGAGGCCATCTTTCAGAAAACTAAAGCGGCAGGAGCCTGCCGATTTGAAGATATAAACCTGCAGCTTTTCCAGGACCTCTCCCCGATCACCTTAGCCAGGAGAAGGTAGCTACAGCCCATTACTAAAACATTGAGGGACCGGGCCATCCGATATAGATTGACCTTCCCGTTTGGCCTACTGGTCATCAGAAACGGGAGGGCCATCTCTATGAAGGAGATAGAAGAGGGGGAAGAATTTCTCCATATGCTGGGAGTAAAGGAGAACTCCCCCACGAGCCCTCGCAAAGAGCAATCAGGGGAGGCAGACTGGCAGGTAGTAGGGGCGATACGAGAAAGTCGGGACGCTACAGCCTGAGGGACTGACTATATTCCTTTTTCTCTCATGGATATGCCTCATGTTTGAAGGCCAGTTAATATAGTTCAAGGGGCAGTTGGAGTTAACCCCTAATTTGTCCCCCCAGGATGTCTCCCCCCAAATGATGAATAGAGACCCTGTTGATTATATCGATGCCTCCAGACTCAGAGCTATCCCGTTGAGCTGCTTCGAAAACCTCAAGGTAAAACCTAAAACAAACCAAAACAAAAAACAGAAATCCTTACCTGTACACATCATGGCGGCTCCTGGTGGAACGCATGGTGACCATCATGGCGGAGGTACAAGATCTGGTCCTCGTGGCGGCATCGCGGAAGTGCAGAGTAATCGGGTGGGAGAGCTAGGGGAGTGACTACCTCTTTCGCGGGCTTCAGGTGAGAAAATGGCATCCACTGGAACGACGTCACCGGATGTGGAAGGGGCGCAATCTTGGAGGAGGCAGCAAAGAACCCAAAAGAAACGTCACCACTTAGCACCAACCACTGTCCGATCCAGCGAGAAGTGAGACAGAGACAGAAAAACCCGGCAGCATGAGCTGCGGAGCTCAGGACTAGCCGGGAAGAATAATAAAAGAGGCCCCCGGATGACACCAAAAAGTAAGGAGTGACGAGATGGCAGCACCCTGCAGCAAACCGCAGAAGGAGAACAAGCCCCGCCGAACACAAGGAAGACAGGGAGCAACGAGATGGAGTCGTCCCACCACCGACACAGCCACAGACAGCAGCTGAAGCAATAAACATTTTCTTTATAAAAACACTGCGATACAAACAATCATTTCCCCTATGCCCGGTCTCCTAAATAAAGAACCACTAGACTAGGGATGTGAGGCCCTCCAAAGGGAAGGGATAGAGGGTTAAGACATAAATATAACATTCCACAGCAGGCAACGGGGTATAAGGAGGGGGGAATGAAAAGGGAAGGGGTGGGAAAGAAATGACAATTCAATAACTTTAAAAAAAAAAGGGGGGGGAGAGAAGCTAGAAACATGGGGGGAAAAGTTGCAGTAGCAAAGTTGGACTGCCAGTGGTTCTGTTCTGTTAGGATGCGGTTAAAATTAAATTCTACAATCGGGGGGGAGGGTGCCCTCCAGTTTCACCATGGGCATGAGCCTCCACATGGGCATGGGGGGAAACCCCTTTTGGAGGCCCATGAAAGTCCCCACTAGCCAAGAAAGAAGGAGCGGTAGAGGGGGGGTGGAGGTCCATCCCGGACTACATTTGAGCTGTACGTCCAGGAGGGGCAGAGAAGGCGATTGGGGGGGACTGGTCTCGCCCATATGCCGGACGTGTTGACACTGTACTTACATGTCTCGTTATATGTGTTTATTTGTTCCCCCAGTGTGCATTCCCTTGTTTTTCCCGGCTGCAGTCAGAAACCAAAGAAAGATTCAGACGGTGCCCGACAACACGGCTCCAGGCACAGGTGAAAGCTTACAGACAAGCAAAGGTTGGAAATACACAAATGTGTAAGGGGATTACTATTCTCTCGCATAACGTGAAAGGCTTTAATAGTCCATGGAAGCGGAAACTAGCCATGGCAGACTATAAAAAGACCCCGACATAATTTTTCTACAAGAGACACACTTCTCCAAATCCAGTTCCCTGAAATATATAGACTATAGATTTAAGACTTGGTTCTCAGCCTCAGCCAGTAAGAAAAAAAGAGGGGTAGCCATACTACTCCACAACCGTTTGCTTCTTGCGGTTAAGACCATCAAAAAAGATAACAACGGCCGATATTTGATTATCATCGGTGAAATACGAGGTCAACCGATCACATTGGCAAACATATATATGCCCCGAGTGACGATGCAGAGGCAATCCTAGAGAAGTTCTTCTCCTTACTCCGGAGGATTGCGCAGGGCTGCGTAGTCCTCGGGGGCGACTTTAACCAGACACTTGATCCGATAATGGATAGATGCACCCCGAGCAGTCACAGTAGATCGAAAGTCAGACAAACCTGGAACAGGGAGTTGAGAACCAATAATCTTCTAGATATATGGCGTGAGCAACAACGAAACGAAAAAGGGTTTACATTTTACTCCCACCCGCACGACAGATACAGTAGGATAGACTACCTCTTTCTGTCTAGCAGAATGGTTTCTCAGATCTCCCACTCGGGCATCCACGATATTTCGTTGGAAGCCCATAAGGCAACTCTGAGAGGAGAGCTCATAGGGATCGCGAGTAGGCGAAAGAGGGAAAAGGACAAAAAAAGTAATCAGTTACAAGCAGAATTGGCAGTCCTATCGTCCCTACATAAAGATAACAAAAATGCAATGACCCTTAAGGAGTTGCTAGACACCAAAACTAAACTTAATATTTTACTAGCCTCCTGTGCTGAGAAAGAGCTGACATGGTCCAAGCGGAAATTTTTCGAAAAAGCGAACAAGCCAGATACCCTACTTGCCAATAAACTTCGAGACAGAAACCAAGTATCCCAACTTCAGACAATTCGAACAGCGCAGGGGGATCTTACCTCTGACCCTAAAAAAATCGTAAATGAATTTAAAACATATTATGAAACCCTTTATGATGGAGCAAAAGTGGCCCATACGCCAACCTCAAAGCCAGACTAAAGATGTTCTTAACAGAGGCACAGTTACCACAAGTGACCAGAGAGGAGAGGGACGCACTACAGGCAGACTTCACTATAGAGGAAATCCTAGAGGTAATGAAGTCATTGAAAGCAGCCAAGGCCCCGGGCCCCGATGGCTTTTCCAACATCTATTATAAGAAATTCCGCAATTTATTAGCTCCTCACCTACTAAAACTGTGCAATTCCTTCCTGGACGGTGCCCCCATCCTGGGCTCGATGCTCCAGGTGTCTATCTCTGTGATCCACAAACAGGGAAAGGACCCAGCGGACTGTAAAAGCTATAGACCCATCTCATTGATAAACTCAGACACAAAAATCTTTTCTAAACTACTGGCTAACCGCCTTAACCAGGTGTTACAGAAGTTGGTCCACCCCGATCAAGTAGGGTTCATCTGTGGGCGACAGGCGTCAGATAACACCAGGCGGATTATAGATTTGATTGATCTGGCACAAATAAACATATCCCGTCTATGGTGCTCAGTCTAGACGCAGAAAAAGCGTTCGACAGAATTGACTGGCCCTACTTGAGAGAGACGCTTGGGGAGTTTGACCTGGGTGGGAGAATGTTAGAGGCAATTCTTGCTCTGTATCAGGGACCGATGGCGAAGGTCAGGCACCAGGGATTCCCTTCAGGAGAATTCCTGATCAAGAGCGGCACCAGACAAGGCTGTCCTCTTTCGCCCCTCCTCTTTGCGCTATGCATTGAGCCCCTAGCGGCTCACATTTGCCTCAGCCCGAACATAGCAGGAATCCAAATTAGTGAACAGCCACACAAAGTGGCCCTGTACGCTGATGACGTGATACTAACACTATCACAGCCCCTCACCTCTCTGCCGAATGTCTTTCAAGTACTAGGATACTAGGAGAATATAACGCGATATCAGGGTTCAAAATTAACCAGGCAAAATCAGAAGCCCTGAGCATCAACCTACCTAAAGTCACCGAGAAATTGATCACAGTGAACTTTGATTTTAAATGGCAAACCTCCTCTATTAAATATCTAGGGATAAATATCACAAAGCAATTCGCACCCTATATAAAGCAAATTACCCCAGACTGATACGGACACTGAAGTAAGATCTCCGAAAGTGGGCAGGGTACAGTATATCCTGGATCGGCAGGATCCAGTCTCTAAAAATGAATCTCCTCCCTAGAATTCTGTACCTATTTCAGACCCTACCGGTCCCTATAAACAGGGAAGATATCCTTCGGCTACAGTCCGCAATGGTGAAGTTCGTCTGGGGTAATAAAACCCCCCGCATTAAAACTAGCACAATGATTCGGCCCACAACAAGAGGAGGGTTGGCGGTACCTTGCCTTTTATCGTATTTCAGAGCGACCCAATTAACCCAAATTATCCAGTGGCACACCCACCCTAGTCTGAGGCGTTGGGTGGAACTGGAGGCGGCCTGCTGTGCCCCGGTGGCACTCCAGGACCTAATCTGGCTCCCAAAAAAGGTGCGTAAAACCATTAGTAACCCGCTCTGAGCTATAGACAGCTCATTAGCAGTATGGGACAAGAGCAAATATAAGTTCGCCCTAACAAGGCAACACTCCTTGATGGCCCCAATTTTGGGAAACTCTGATTTCGCTCCGGGCCTGAAAAAGAAAGATTTCGCAATCTGGAGACAGAAAGGCTACACACGCCTTCTCCACCTGGAGGGTAGAATATCAATCAAACATTTTGAGCAAATTAAATATGAACAAACAGTACCAAATTCAGAATTTTTTAGATACCTCCAATTAAGGGCTTTCTATGATAAATTCCCAATCCGCTCTAAGCGGACTAATTTTGAACAGCTCTGTTCGAGAGGAACAGGTACCAAGGGACTCATCTCTGAGATGTACAAGGAGGTGGTCTGCCCGACTCCAGACGACGATGTGGCACTTAGTTACAGGACCAGATGGGAGAGTGACCTAGGGGAAACTTTAGACGACGAGGACTGGGGCTATATTGTCTTAGCGGCATCTAAGAGCTCAATATGCACAACATTAAAGGAGAACGCGTATAAGGTCCTGATAAGGTGGTACTTGACACCGATACGATTATCTAAGTTTGTCACGGGTTACCCCCCATTGTGTCCTAAACAATGTGGGGAGCAGGCAGAATTGCTGCACATGCTGTGGGGTTGCTCCAAGATACTTCCAATCTGGGAAGACGTCAGGAATTGGCTCCAGAGAATTCTCGATCGCATGATCCCTTTCGACCCCTGGTTGTTTCTGCTAGCCAGACGCACCCCGGGGCTAAATAGATCGGAACATAAATTAATTGCACATTTTGCAACTGCCCTGAGGTGCGAAATCGCAGCATTGTGGAAACAGCCCGAGATACCCAATATCCCACAAATCAGAAATAGAATTTGGTATGTTTGCCGGATGGAACAGTTAACGAGTCTGGTTAATGACACCGGCACAAATTTCCTAAAAGTTTGGGCGCCTTGGTTAGCCCTGACCGACATCCCAGGGGTCAGTGCCTCCAATATATTGCTTTAATAGTTATGGACGTGTTCTCCTCGGATGTGTGCAGATGATGGATTGACGTATAGGGGATAATTAAACGAGACGGGATTGGTGGACAGACAGAGTGGGTCGCAGGGTGACTAGTCGGTGTATGTAGTAACCATCAGAACACGATCAAGAACCATAAGCTGAGACCGACCCCGGGGCCCAGCAAAGCCATGATCCTCCGAGAGACTCCAGAAGATTCGAAATTATCTGTGACTGCCACCCCCCCACTTACCCTCCCCCCCCCTCCCTCTCCCCTGTTGTATCCTTGTCGGAAGTCTGGTTTGTCTGTCAGTCTCCCCAGTATGTCCGTTATGATTACCTACAATAAATGAGTTGACATGAGTACCCTTATATACGACATTGGGTTGGTAGATACTGTCATGATTGTACCATGCACTCAATAAAAACTTCTTTGGTTGAAAAAAAAAATTAGATAGGTCTACACAATATATAGTTCTATTAATATGCAGCAATATAAACAATAGATATACTGTAGTTATATAAATATACCAAAATAACTATAAAATTAGATAGATCTACACAATATATAGTTCTATTAATATACAGCAATATAAACAATAGATATACTGTAGTTATATAAATATACCGAAATAACTATAAAATTAGATAGTAAATACAAATGTACTGTGACAAGCGCTAAACCTAATAATACAATGCAGTGCACAAAGACTAAGCAGCCTGGTAACCTACTGAGACATCTCATATGTCTCAAACCATAATAAATATATACAAAAATAGATACAAAACCTGGCGCATAAGTGAGTATGATTAAAGTCCAAAATAAATGGATGAAGTGGATGATAGTCCCAATTCTACAACCTTGAGTGGCCGGTGAGAAATGAACTCAGTTCACAGTTCATAGGGGCAAAAACCAGTTCTTCTCATGGGATGGGATTAATCCTGCATATGTGAGATATTAAGCAGAAAGAACAAACATTGCGCAGTATATTTAAACAGACAATAATTATATTCTGAATGCTGGATTCACTGAAATGCCTACTTACTAGAAGTAGCTAGATCGCATGCAGGGGAGAGAAACTGTGCTTTAAGCCTTCCTGGCCCCGGAAGCCTCTGGTATGGCACGAACCCCACGTGTTGTCCTTGGCCTCCGTGGGTCTTGAAAAGCTGTCTCTTCAAATCTTGTCTTTAGGAATCCTGCACCTTTTTCTCCGGTAAGAAACAAAGAGGGACAGGGGATTGCGCAGCACAAAAAAACTTTTAATGACGCCTTCCTAAAACACAAATAAAATACTCACAAGTGAAGGTGAGTGTAAAAACATTAAAGAAGTGCCCGGCCCAGCACACACAGCAGCCGCCTCAGTCACTGAGAGTCCTTCCCGGTACCGCGTGTACCTCGCGTGTATCCAGTGCAGTTGGATGACGTCACCGTCTTCAGTTTTGACTGGCAGTGGGAATGTCTGAGACACTGCTTCTTAGGCTCCTCCTCATCTTACATAGCAGCAACAAGGAGTGCAGCAGACGACAACCTCATCTCACATAGCAGCAACAAGGAGTGCAGCAGACCCCCTAGGGGGGTGCCAGAACCCGTGTGGATCCATTCTGTGTCCGATCACAAAAAAGGAAGTGACGCGACGCGACCTCGGGAGAAGGGTGGATGCTCTACACCTACAGTAGCGACCAACTTTATTCTTACTTGGCTAGCTCCGCGAATTTCGGAATATCCTGGTGATGTGCGGTTTTGTGTCGTTTTCTCCCGGGGTGTATTGCGTTATTTTCGCGGCTGTGATTTAAGCATTTTATTCCCGCTGGCTGCAATACTGCAATGCCGTGTAAAAACACATGGGGGCGTTTGCGAGCTGTTGTCTTTGAAGCCGAGAAATTCATTGAATTGTAATGCAGTATATACTGTATATATACAGTATATACTGTATAACAACAACCCCTATAACCCCTATCATACACATACAGTACTGTATATGCACATCACTGATACTATAGGCCGTCCCCTGGCGAGATGTGTTTGCAGCAGAGAGAGAACCGCTGCTCTCTCTGCACAAACATCGGCACATTAAAAATTATTTAAAATACATTTTTATTCATAGTGTAGATGTGCAGGGGGTCTCCGGAGCTGAACCGCGTTGGTTTCAGGTCCGGGGACCCCCTGCTTCCCGAGATACAGGCCCCTTTATGAGGTGCCGGTATCCCTCTGCATTTAAAGGTCCCGGTCACATGACCGCGGCATGTAAACAAAGCAGAGGGATACTGGCACCCCCTAAAGGGGCCTGTATCTCAGGGGAGCAGGGGGTCCCCGGACCTAAAACCAAAACGTTTCTGCTCCGGAGACCCTCTGCACATGTACAGTTTAAATAAAACACATACACTGGCGACACACTTTATTCGAGCTCGGCTAGTCCCACGAATTCGGGTATACCCGGGTGTATTGAGGTTTGTGACTGTTTTCTGCCCGAGTGCATTGAGGTATTTTCCAGACAGGGATTGAAGCATTTTATTCCCGCTGGCTGCAATACTGCACAGTATATATATATATACTGCATTACAATTCATGAATTTATGCCATCTGGTAGACACGCGAAGCATTGCAGCCTATTAAATCCTAATCATTATCATTTAACAGATCAGCCGCCCGTCAGCCAGGCATGAACCCAGGCTGGGAAGGCAAACACAACGGGGCTTGTCAGAGGTGAGGAGCGGCGCATTCCAGATATCTGCCAGGTACATACTGGGTATTTGCTCGAATAAAGTGTGTCGGTGCACTATATAAATAAACATTCATTCCTTACCTTTGCGGCTATGTGCTATGGTAACAAAGCAGCATGACTGTATTTTTAATAATATTGTACAGTGAGCCGGGGGTTCCCTGAGCCACAAATAAAAACTCAGGGGACCCCCTGCTCCTGCACAATATTATTAAAAATACAGAAATGCTGCTTCATTACCATAGCTGATAGCCGCTAAGGCAATGAAGGGGTTAACCCACCGTGCCCGCTTTATTGTGGGTAGCGGGGGTGGGTGAAGGGGGTATTTGGCCCTTGGTGTGAGTTTAGGACTTGCGGGGGGGTTGCGGGTGCACTTAACCCCTTCACGACTGTAGCAATTAATACCGCTACGGTCATGAAGGGGTTCACCCCTCCCGCTACCCCCCGCAAGCCCTAAACAACCACCATTGGGGCTAATACCCCCTTCACCCACCCCCGCTACCAACAATAAAAAAAATTCACACACAGCAGCCGCCCAAAAAATAAATAAATAAATCTAAATAAATAAATAAATAAATGAATATAAATAAATACATTTAAAATACATTTTTATTCATAGTGTAGATGTGCAGGGGGTCTCCGGAGCTGAACCGCGTTGGTTTCAGGTCCGGGGACCCCTTGCTCCCCGAGATACAGGCCCCTTTACGAGGTGCCGGTATCCCTCTGCATTTAAAGGTCCCGATTACGTGACCGCGGCCTGTAAACCAAGCAGAGGGATACTGGCACCCCCTAAAGGGGCCTGCAGCCCTTTTTAAACAGGTTCTGGAGGCCTGCTGGGGGGTCCCGCCATCACCATGTCCCCCAGGTGGTCTCCTTGGGTCGCCGTGGGCCTCAATTGGGTCCCCACGGTAGGCCCAAGGATGTCTGGGAGCCCCGGGTCAGACCCACAGGTGTCTGCGGGACCTCAGGTGGTTCCCATGGGGGTCTGGGGAACTCACGGGTGCTCACTACGGATCCGCGGTGCCCCCACAGAAGTGGGACCACACATCATCATCCCCGCACCTACGGGTTGGCGGTGCCCCCACAGAAGTGGGACCACACAGCTTCATCCCCAGAGACTACAGGTCCGCGGTGCCCCCACAGATGTGAGGCCACCGCTTCATTCCCGCATGTGTCACCCGTGGAACCACCAGCCTGGTACCCGTGAGATACTCGAGGAAACCACAGGTGGTCTCCAGAGGTCTCCAGAGGTCTCACGCGGAACCACGGAACAAACCCTGAATGTAAAAAAAATAAACCTGGCCTATACATTCAATACATACACCCCCCCCCCCAACACCTACAGTACAATAATGTGCAAAATAACTATTATCCAGATATGGATAATAGATTAATTGCCGATTATTAAAAACATTAACTAGCATATTAAAATAAATAAAGTACTACTGACCTCATCAATACGAAGTGTCCATCGCCAGCAACATCCTTGTCTTGCCCACAAAATACATAGCCAATACAAAGCCAATGCATTGCAATTACATTCAGATATCAATTAACCCCTTAAACACCTTATCAGATAATAACCGCAAAGGTAATTAAGGGGTTAAGCCACACTGGCCCGATACCCACCCTTCACCCATGAATTTGTACAGTGGCTTCTTCATGCATCTATATATACAATATATATATATATATATATATATATATATATATATATATATATATATATATATATATATATAAAAACCATAATACTGAGTTAAGTTATGGTGAGTAAAAAAAGTGACAAAAACCCTCCACAGGAAAGCAAATATGCAAATATAGCTGTATGCTCATCTGCATGTCTTAGCTAGGTCTGCAACCCCGCCTTTCCCCATTATCACCCAGCATACAGCACTTCCACTGCAGCAAGGGATTCTGGAATTCTGGGAAATGACATGCAAATGAGCACACAGTGTCACTTTTTGCCTCAATAACCATTTTTAACATGGTTCCCTATAGGCTAAAAAGTGACACTGTGTGCTCATTTGCATGTCATTTCCCAGAATCCCTTGCTGCAGTGGAAGTGCTGTATGCTGGGTGATAATGGGGAAAGGCGGGGTTGCAGACCTGCCTAAGACATGCAGATGAGCATACAGCTATATTTGCATATATATATATATATATATACAGAGAGAGGGAGATATACAAACCAATATACAAATAAATGTAGAAGGGTTATCAAAACCATACTGTCCTACAAATAACACTTCTCCATACAGACACTACATGACAATGAATTTCCTTTAATAATCCTAACTGATCTTACAATCTAAATCATCAAATGCCAATGAAACACCTAACATTCCAATCAATACATTGCGTTTACATTGTATAAATGATGCATAAAATCTATGCACCACATACATTCTGCAAATGAATGTTAACAATATCATTGCAAGCTAAATACAAATACTATACTCCAAACAAGTCAACTATTTTAACCAATCAAGTAAACAAAAATCAATTAGCAATCATTATTTACATCCCTAAACAATTGACAGTCCATCCCGAACAATGAAACAATTAACTAATTCACGCCTGGAGCAGAAAAATTTAGCATGTGAAAAAAGATAAGTACCAACCAGAATACAAACTTTAAAACCAAGGCTAGCCCTGACCACCCTCAAACACACAATACAATATCAACAATTACATCTATCTAATTTTAAAATACTTTAAACTCACAATAAAGCATAGCAGCATAGACAAATTAATTTAAAACACATCAAATCAAGCTTTTAAAACAACATAATTTCTTACCCTGTTTGTATATATCTCTCTAGACATATATACATACATACATACAGTTGCAAGAAATGATATACCACAAAAAAAATACATATATATCTCCCTCTCTGTATATATATATATATATATATATATATATATATATATATATATATATATATATATATATATATATATATATATATATATATATATATATACACTGTATATATAGTTGCATGATGAAGCAACTGTACAAATTCATGCGTGAAGGGTGGGTATCGGGCCAGTGTGGCTTAACCCCTTAATTACCTTTGCGGTTATTATCCGATAAGATGTTTAAGGGGTTAATTGATATCTGAATGTAATTGCAATGTATTGGCTTTGTTTTGGCAATGTATTTTGTGGACAAGACAAGAATGTTGCTGGCGACGGAGACTTCTTCTTGATGAGGTCAGTAGCACTTTATTATTTATTTGAATATGCTAGTTAATGTTTTTAATAATGGGCAATTAATCTATTATCCATATCTGGATAATAATTATTTTGCACAATATTGTACTGTAGGTGTTGGGGGGGTGTATGTATTGAATGTATAGGCCAGGTTTATTTATTTACATTCAGGGTTTGTTCCGTGGTTCTGCGTGAGACCTTTGGAGACCACCTGTGGTTTCCTCGGGTATCTCACGGGTACCAGGCTGGTGGTTCCACGGGTGACACATGTGGGGATGAAGCGGTGGCCTCACATATGTGGGGACACCGTGGACCCGTAGTCTGCGGGGATGAAGCTGTGTGGTCCCACTTCTGTGGGGGCACCGCCGACCCGTAGGTGCGGGGATGAAGATGTGTGATTCCACATCTGTGGGGGCACCATGGACCCATAGTGAGCACCCGTGAGTTCCCCAGACCCCCGTGGGAACCACCCGAGGTCCCGCAGACACCTGTGGGTCTGACCCGGGGCTCCCAGACATCCTTGGGCCTACCGTGGGGACCCAATTGTGGCCCACGGTGACCCAAGGAGACTACCTGGGGGCCATGGTGCTGGTGGGACCCACCAGCAGGCCTCCAGAACCTGTTTGAAAAGGGCAGCTGGTACCCTGTAGGTCTGTCCAGGTGCCCCGCCAGCCCACCGGGGACTTGCGTGGGACTGCGTTATGAACCCTGTTTGTAAAAGGATAAATCTTGTATTTGTGGGGTGGTACAGGGGGTGGGAAATGTATTTAATAAATAAAATGATGTTTATTCTGGGTCACTACTGTTTTTATTGTGGGTACTGGGGGTGGGGAGGGTGGTTCCCCAACGGTATGTGGGTAGGCCTCCCTTGTGGGTAGTGGGTGAGGGGGGTTAGGCCTCACGGGATGAGAGGTTAGTGTGGGAGGGTATGTAGGCATCCCGAGTGGTGGGTGAGGTTGGGTTAACCCCTTAATGACTGTAGCGGTTAATAACCGCTATGGTGATTAAGGGGTTAGGGGACATTACTTTGGATGTTTTAATTTTTGTGTCTGTTTTGCAGAAGCGGAGGGGCCATGGCCAGGATGGGGGGGGGAACGGTATGTGGATAATGGGTGAGGGTGGTTAGACCTCACAGTATGCACATTGGGTCCCCCCCCACTCCCCACATTTACATAAACTGCACTCACAGCAACACAGGCAGGGAGATTTAACAGACACAATAGGGGGAGGGGGCTTTATACAGATTACACTCAAGGCAGGGAGATTTAACAGAAACATTAGGGGGGAGGGGGCATTACACAGATCATGGTCAAGGAGGTGGGGTTATAACCCACTCCCCCTCCCCATATTTACATAAACTGCACTCACAGCAACACAGGCTGGGAGATTTAACAGACACAATAGGGGGAGGGGGCTTTATACAGATTACACTCAAGGCAGGGAGATTTAACAGAAACATTAGGGGGGAGGGGGCTTTACACAGATTACACTCAAGGAAGGGAGATACAGGGGCTGTACTGTACTGTATGTTGTTTATTGCAATGCTTCAATGTGTGTACAGTATAATGTTTTTTACAATTAGATAGATGTTATTCTTGGTATTGTAAGGGTTAGCCTTGGTTTTAAATTTTGTTTTCTGGTTGGTACTTATACAGTATATTGATTTTTGTTTACTTGATTGGTTAAAATAGTTGACTTGTTTGGAGTACAGTATTTGTATTTAGCTTGCAATGATATTGTTCACATTCATTTGCAGAATGTATACAGTATGGTGCATAGATTTTATGCATCATAAATACAATGTAAATGCAATGTATTGATTGGAATGTGAGTTTTTTCATTGGCATTTGATTTAGATGGTAAGATCAGTTAGGTTTATTAAAGGAAATTCATTGTAATGTAGTGTGTCTGTATGGAGAAGTGTTATTTGTAGTACAGTATGGTTTTGATAACCCTTCTACATTTATTTGTATATTGGTTCATCATGTGTGTGTATATACTGTATATATATATATACAGTGTTCGACAAATCACCCAAAAATCTACTCGCCCAACCAAAAAATCTACTCGCCACCTAGTCCCGCCCCTAACTGCACCCCAAGTCCCGCCCCCAACCCCGCCCCCAACCCCGCCTCCAACCCCGCTTTAAAATAAAATATATAAATAAAATACATTTAATAAATTCCTAGTCAGAACAACATTCGTTTTTGACAAATGTATTTATTACATTATACTACAATTAGTCCTTGTTACGTGTGTGTGTGTGTAAATGTCGGATCTAGAAATAAAAGCCACAGGTGAATGACTAGTTTCCTGAACCCCTTAACCAATGTCTGGACGTCCCCGCTTCACAATATCTAAAGCAGTAATCCCGCCTGGGATCTTACCTGATCCGCAGTCCCTCAATGTCCAGGTACCTCATTCCCGCA